>NC_079440.1:23808645-24108645 GCF_903798145.1 Danio aesculapii | reverse complement strand
TCTACAGTATGATGATCAGAAGAATACTTTTCTATTACAGGACACTGGGTGCTTGTTATCATATAGTAGATGATGAGGTGACCTTATTAATAATTTGAGGTGGGTTTTTATGGTGTTCAGTTGTCCTCCAGTGTACTCGCTGTGATGGAGTTTGCGCTGAGATGATATAATTTAACCATTCCAGATGAAGTGTTACTTTGGTTTCAGCATCTTATTAGCATATGTCAGTATGTAATAATTATGCCCAGTCCTGTCACACAGTTTGCTTTCCTGTGTAAGATAATGAGAGTGAACTTTCACTGCAAGTCTCTTTATTGAGAAGAAATGGAGGGATTGTTTTAGGTGTGGAGTCTTTGCAATTACATTTAACTGAAGCTACATTAATAAGATAACTGACCTTTTCTTCATTCACCCTGCTGACCAGTGTGGGGACTTTGAGCATCTCTAAAATACTTGGTTCTCCCTGAAGAGTTTTATACTGTTGTTCAAACTGTAAATGTAGACACTGAACTTTGTATGTAAAATATAAAGATGTTACACAAATTTAAATTAAGTTAAAAGGGACATTTGCTTTGTAGCCATAGCAACTCAGTTATAGGAACTAGTTCCCAGGTCAAAACAAAAAGATCCACATTGGGCCTTACTAGGAACTCTAAAGTGATATACTGTATTCTGTTCATTTAGTTCATTCCGCTGTGGCGACCCCAGATTAATAAAGGTACTAAGCCGAAAAGAAAATGAATGAAGGAATGAATGAATGAAAGCCTCTGCATACATTATTCAACCGAAAGTGCAAAAAGGAGAAATAACTAATGAAAACTTGTAAATCAATGAGGCTGAAAAAAATAGCACAATTGTCTCACACAAAAACAACATGTAAATGGCACTAAGGACAGGAAAACTAAGCGCGCAATAGCTGCACTAAACATTTTAACCTGTAAGTTGAAAAAAACAACAACTTTATTTTTGGTGAATTTAGAATAAATGTTAATAGTGATATGCAAGTGCCTGACCTGGCCCAATCTCACATGGAAACACAACTATTTTACGTATTCTCAGAATAGTGTCTAATTTTTAGTAATTCATATAATTTAATTTTTATAATTACATACCATTTAGGCAAAATTGTGGCTCAGTGGTTAGCACTGTCCCAGATGGGCGAGTTGGCATTTCTGTGTGGAGTTTGCATGTTTTCCAAGTGTTCTCCAAAGACATGCACTATTGGTGAATTGAATAAACTATATTGACCATAGTGTATGTGCAACACAGGCTCATTCTAAAAACCTAGACCCATGGACATTTCTGGAGACCGTGAATTATGTAGCCGGAGGTACGTATGGCTGCTTTTCATTTTTAAAAGAACGCTACGGGGCGGTATGACGCTGTTCCTTTTCGGGCTTACCAGCTGACTGCTTACCTCCGTGTGGAGGGCTTTCTCGCTGTAACCAGTTTGTCCAGTTAGCTTGTCGAGTACACTGCCGGACTTGAGACGCAGAGAGGAGTTGACCACGACGACAGGGTTCGAGTCCGTGGTAGAGCGGTTCCATAAATCAGATTAGACAAAAACAGAATCCAAAAAAATAAAATGAACAAGTGAATAACAGGGTGAGGATGTGGTAAAATCCGAAAACGTGGTAAAAAAATCAGACGAGGGCTTTTCTTTTTCTGGACGGCTTTTGTAAATTGTTGGTTGGGTTTAGGGAAGTAAGTGGGTGGGCGGGCCAATCGATAAAATTGGTTGGGTTTAGGGAAGGAGGAGGATGGGTCAGTCGATTGGTTGGTCGGCCAGTCAGTCATCCATTCATTCAGTCAGTCAGACAGACAGACGGCCAGTCGACAGTGGCCTCTGATGAGTTTACGCAAGAACAGTGGGCACGAACGGCACTCGCGAGAGAAATTTAAGATATGAAAAATATCTCAGCAAGAGAAACTCACATTAAGCTATTTATAAACAGATAGAAGAGATACACATATGTCAGATGAGATTTGCTGCTGTTGTAGCTCCATGTGTTTCAGACAAGTTTCTTTCTCCTCCGTAAGGAGGTTACATTAAACCCTATAAACTTCAAAATTTGAAGAAGCTGTAAACGTTTGATTCTGCAACGGCGTTCGTGACACCCCTGGGAAGAGTCCCAAACTGGATTAGTTTAATGCTCTTTAGTGCTTGTCTCTGAGCGTATCCACATCTGTCTGCAGTATTGCTGTCCTACAAGCGTACGATGCTGAAAATGTCAAGACAGATCTGGACTCTGCCTCCCGCCTCAGATGAAAACGCTTACCCATGCTGAAGTTCATTCTTTCTGTAAGCACGTGCTGTAGAAGAACGCTTGCTTTTCTACATTTTGGAGGAGCTCCAGTGTCCAAAGCATTAAGTGTAAAGCTGCCTTCCCCTTGCATTTGTAATTTCCTGTGCAAATATGTGTTTTGTTTACAGAGAGAAAGAGTGCTTCATGGGGAATTCAAGCATGAAGTGGAAAAAATATGACTCTGATGGAGAATGAGTGGTCAGTTAGGAATGTGCATTTCCTTCTTTATCCAGATTGTCCTGAGGTCATTTCTTCCACTCTTTCATCCTCTATTCCCCATTCTATCTTCCTCTGCCCGATACCATTATTTCCCATCACGTTATGAGGCTCTTCTTAGAGGAACGCTCAGAGTGTTCCTGTGTGAGAAGCACATAACTGTTTTTCTTCTTCTGAATGTGACAGGGCCCACATTCACGCTTTGTTCTAGACTTGGGGGTAATGAGCGATCCATATTTTGCCAAGTGTTATAAAGAGATGCCCCTGGCCACGCGAAGCTTTAATGGAAGGCAATGGCATGTCTGGGGTGGAATGAGCATTAGAATAAGTGCAATCTGACCGTTATTCGGATACTCTTGGGGCTTGTCATTGCACAGGCCGCAAAACGAACAAGATCTAATCACTCAACTGGAGCTGTTATAACTTAATTCTGAAGTGAGGAAACATAAGGTTTTTATATCTTTATTGTGGTTTGGAGTTAGATAAACACACAGAGAAATTTTAGGCTAAAGTGGCAATGAGGTCTAAAATGTAAATACATTCTCAAATACATAAAGACAGTTCATTTTGTCAAATTAACAGTTTTTTATGTTTTAGCCTAATTATTTAGTTGTTTACACTTTATTACACAGTGTCCTTGTTATATTTTGAGTATACACTTAACAGTAGCATTACTAGTATTAATATAATCTAAAACTACATGTACTTAAAATACTATACAGTATGTGATTCCGGTTAGAGTGATAGATAGGTTTACAGTAAGTTATGTGGGATTTTGCTTAAATTACTGTTATTACATAGTAATTACACGGAACATGTTGAACCAGGTGCAGTAAAATAAAGAGTCTTTGAGTGTTACTATAAGTCAGGGCTATTCAATTAGTTTGTCATGGGGGCCAGATCATGAAAAGCATCCCAAACGAAGGGCCGGAGAGATATGACTTGCAATATGAGTGAAGACACAACTGCATATAAGAGCCCATATGCTGTATTTTTGCTCCTTAAGACACCCACGTTGTACTTTTCTACATTAAAAAATTTATATATTGTATTTGGAACTACATAATATCAGTGCAATGTACAACAGGATTTTTATTTTTTTTTACAAACATTCAAATGTTGTATTTCAGAGCACAACAAAAGCAGTGCAATGCTTAAGTAGGCTTCTTCTACTTTCAGACACATTCATATGTTTTGAACTGTATAGCAATTAGGGATGCAACAATTGTAGATTTTGGTTGTGCGATTATAGTCTGAAGAATAATTATGGTTTCACGGTTATCATGTCTAATGTAAATTTAAGCTTTAGGGAAGTATTTAGATTAACTGTTGTTATCATCTGCATACACAATCATTTTAATAATAATTCGTCTAACATGTCTTTTGTTTACATTACACTGAAAGCCACGCACAACCCTCACCGCTACAGCGTGAGATGTTTTCTACTGCGTGCATACAGAAAGCCACAAGCGCGTTGCTCTGATTGCGCACGCATATTGGCATATATTCTTACATTAGAAATAACAAACTTAGGCACGGAAAAGACATGATATTGGAACGGCCCGCCGCTAAAGTTAATCCAGTGTGCGTGCGTATTAGCCTTGGTATATCGGAACTTTAAACTAGCGCACAGGTGGCATAACTTTGTTCAGCTGAAGCAGTTTTGTTCTGTGCAACAGAAACACGGCGTTGAGAAGCCTTTGCGATAATTAACCGTGACGATTTAAAGCGCACATTAATTGGACGGCTGGAACAAATTGCCCCAAACCCGGCCCGGGGGCCGCCAATTGAATAACCCTGCTATAAGCGTGAGGTTAAAGGATTAGGCCAACACCTTATGGCCCGTTTCCACTGCGCAGTACATTACGGTTCGGTACGGGTCACCTTTATTAGGCTTCCGTTTCCACTGGTAAAAGGGTACCAATGGTACTCTTTTGATGGGCGTGGTGTGCAATAGAAAGTTTCAGTCGACGTCATTCTCGCTCAAGGAAATGCTCAATGGTGTAATGTCTCGGCTGTGTTTTTTAAAATGGCAGGTCCTTTGTTTTCATTCTCCTTAGCTTGTTGCACGAGCGAGTGATATATCTTTGTAAACCAATAGCATTCAGCTGCACGTCTTGGTCCGCCTTTTGGTACCCTTTTGTTTTCCTAGGTACCCTTTTGAATGGGGACCCAAAAACATGGTACAGTATGGTTCGTTTTTAGGTACCTTTTAACAGTGGAAACGGCCATAAAAGCATACCAAACCAAACCGTATCGTACCCCATAGTGGAATATAGTGCATAAATAACAGGATTTATTTCTTCTCTAATGTTGTATTTTGATTATTATTATTATTATTATTATTATTATTGTCATTATTATTAAATGTTAATATGTGTTTAAACAGATTATTCTCGAAACAGTAATTCATTCATCAATCAGACATCCCTACGATTTCTAAGGATTTTCTAAATATATGCTCACACAGTTTAAAAAAAGACAAAAAACAAGACTGAATTAACAATTTTATCCTTCGATTCTACTGTATAAAAATGTACTCATAACATCTTTCTCACTTATTTTGTTGCCTGGCCCTAAACCATTCTGTCCAAGCAAGGTCATGTGATTGCTCTGCCCGCTGCAGTCACAAACACACAGTGACAATGGCGTCCTCCTTTCTTTAATCTGAATGCATTCACCGTCACTGTTCTTTCGCTCATCCTGTCTCCAGGTTAATGCCCTCATACAGCGTGTCAGCCGCGGTGTGCTCCCTGGTGGACGTGTGCTCTGCCATGACTGCTATGCCTTGCCGGTTTAGGAGGGGAAGTGTTTTCCTGCGACCACGCCAGAGGAGAGGAAAACACGCTTTTCTGCCACTGCATGTCACTAAGGTCATAGAGGTATGCTGCACCTCTGGGCTAGCGTGTATTTCAGTGGCATTTTTCTGCAAGCAATGTGAGCAAATGAGAACATTATATTTTCAATGAAAAAAAAAAAAGGAAAGAAAAATAAATAAAATAAAAAAGTAATAATATATATATATATATATATATATATATATATATATATATATATATATATATATATATATATACATACAGTGCTCAGCATAAATGGGTACACCCCATTTTTTTATCCATTTCTCAGTGAATATGGGTAATATATATTCACTGAAAAAAAGTGTTGCATGCAAAACTGTTGCAAACAATTTATATGTGTCGAATTTAAACAAACAAATTAAATTTAATAATGTTCAACTTAATTTGTTTGTTTAAATTCAGCCCAAATAAATTGTTCACAACCACTTAACGTAAAAAAAAAAAAAAGTAAATCCAAGGAATCATCTTTGAATATTTTTTTTCAGTGTTGGTGCATTTGAACAGAACAGGTTTATTAAACAGATATATTTATTAAAATAATATTTTAGTCACAGAACATCTTTAGAAATGGAAAGATAATACATTTAAATTCATGAAATATGTTGCAAAAAAATACAAACTGCAACATTTCAGAAAATTGTATAAATTGTTTTGTTTCTTTTGATTTTTGAAAATGTTAGTATTTTTTCCTAACATATAATTTTGGGCTACTAATTTTTTTTAACAATTTTTGTAAGTTATTTTGTTAGATTAGTTTCAGGCTTCAGTTCTGACTAATCTAATGTACAGTTGAAGTCATAATTATAAGTCCCCCTTTGACTTTTTTTCTTTTATAAATATTTCCCAAATGATGCTTAACAGAGGAAAGTTAAAATAAATCAGTCATTAGAAAAAAAGTTATTAAAACTATTATGTTTAGAAATGTGTTGAAACAATCCTCTCTCCGTTAAACAGAAATTGGGCAAAAAAAAAAAAAAAAAAAAGGGGGGGGGGGTGGTGCTACTAAATCATAAGGGATAATAATTATGACTTCAACTTTATATGCGCAAATATAATATTGTAAAGCATCCTAGAGAAAATATTAACTTAAATGAGAGATTTGTGAGGAGTGTACTCATAAATGCTGAGCTGTTGAAGACAGAACTATTAACCTTAATTATAATAAATATTACTATTAGAAAAGAAAAATATTTTCTTTTTTATTAAATATTCCCCAAATGATGTTTAACAGAGCAAGGACATTTTCGCAGTATGTCTGATGATATTTTTTTTCTTCTGGAAAAGTCTTATTTGTTTTATTTCGGCTAGAATAAAAGCATTTTTTAATTAATATAGCTATATATTTCATTATACAACATAACTTGTCTAATTGCCCTAACCTGCCTAGTTAACTTAATTAACCTAGTTAAGCCTTTAAATGTCACTTTAAGCTGTATAGAAGTGTCTTGAAAAATATCTAGTCAAATATTATTTACTGTCATCATGGCAAAGATAAAATAAATCAGTTATTACAAATGAGTTATTAAAACTATTATGTTTAGAAATGTGTTGAAAAAATCTATCCTTTAAACAGAAATAGGGGGGGGGGGATAAACAGGGGAGCTAATCATTTAGGGGGGCTAATTCTGACTTCAACTGTACACACACACACACACACACACACACACACACACACACACACACACACACACACACACACACATATATATATATATATATATATATATATATATATATATATATATATATATATATATATATGTAAATTGCAAATATTATGTGTATATATGTACATATTTGTATTTTGTATATATATACATATTTGTATATATGTTTCATATTTGATATATAATATACTGCATATTTCAAAATGACATATAATATTTGTAATTACAAATATGTACATATATGTTCAAAAATATTAGTTATAGTTTTATAAACAGATCACAATGCAATCTGCTTCTAATTAAATAAAATAGTTTTTATTAGGCCGTCGACTTGTTTAACAAACTATATGTGCATACACATAGTTTATGCCCTCAAGAATGTATCCTTTCCTACTTAAAATAATAATATTTCTTAAATATTAAATAACATTTATTATAGAGAAAAATTAGTTCAAAATCACAAACCATCCTCATTTACATAGTGTTTGCTGAAGCCAAAAGATTAGACAGCTCTGCATTGTTATCCTGACTGGCTGACTGGCTCAGAATTCTCATTACCTATTCTCAACACAATGCACATGTGCCATTACCGAGCCATAAAGGCCTGTGAAGGTCAGCGATGATCCAAGCTGCTACACAAATGTGCCAATTTACATGTCACTTCAAGTGTACATTGCATCCTCTTAGGACTAAATGCTCGTTTTACAGCAAATAAATGTGATATAAATGCATTCTGAGGACTTGACACCACTGCATCTTCATCTGACCATGTGCTGACAGTACGAGCGGTCATTTAATCCGCATATGGAAAAGAAACAGCACAGAAAGAGGTCTCATTCATGTGCTTTGTTAAATGTGAAATTGCATCTTGGCTTTGTGTGAATGCTCTGTTTGAAAATAGTCGCCATCAGGCAATGAATTTGTTCAATTAGGGAAATTCTCGGAAATATAGCCCCCGGAGCACCAAACATTTTTGAACATTTGAAATGAGCACTGATACAGAGAGGTGTGTGATTGTATTATAATGTGGCCGTTTCCTCCAGCTGTTCACTGGTTTGAGGCCTGATTCATGGAACAGATCTCAGCTTCAATGCAGGAGGTGGTATGAAGTGAAGATGAGTGTCACATCCGATGACCAGAAAAAAGTTTTATACCTCAATTACATTAAACTCCGTGGACATTAATGCTACATCCTGTCAGGATTCAGCCAGGGATGGTGGTGTAAAACAACATGCAAGACATCAATGAAAAAAAAAATGTCTGTCTCTCTGCTAGAATGAGAGTGACTAATTAATAAACATTTGTCAAGAAATCAACCCGTTTAATGCATTTGCCATGCAAATGTTCTAGTATGTGTGAAGAATTCTAATGGATTACTTTATAGCTCACCTCTTGAATGTGCGACGTAACCTTGCATGTAATTGCGACACCATTAGCGAGCTTTAAGCGAAGTGTCCTGGTGTTTTTGTCCAATAATATGGGCAGAAAAGGAACAAGTCAAAGTGGAAACATCTCTTAGATGCAGTATATCTCTGGCAGTTTCAGTCCCTGAATGACACAACGTGGGATGTGTGAAGATATAATTGACAGGCCATAGATCCCCCAGATCCAGCGTGATTAGCAGTTTAGATGATGCTTTGTCGGTGACACTCCTACTTTCTTTAGCTCATTTTCATGTGATTTTTCAGAGCCATAGACCCTGTGTTTAATCAGTTTAACTCAACTTAAGTTGGTGGCGTTGACGCCTCTGTGCTTTAAAGCAGGGATTTCTTTCCGTCCCCACAGAATCCCTTTTCACATAACTTAATATGCCATCTTGCTCTCTCAGGGCTAATAATTGAATCCAGGCCGCGTTTAAATAGCTTAAAGGACAGGGAATACAGATGGGCATTGGTGTGATTAGCGCAAACTCCGGCCCATGGCCTCTGTGTTGGCTGCAGGATTAAGACATTACGAAGAGAATGACAGGGCTTTTTTAACACTTTATTCCCTCTCAATAACATTCTTTCACATATTAATACCACCCCTAGGTAGCTACTTTATCATGCAGAAGAACTTAATCCACTGGTGTTGAGTCCATCTCACTCTGGCTTTGATGCGGCCCCCACCCTCTGCTTTAACACTGCTGCTGGAAGCTCTGTGTAAGACAAAGCACCCGTGACAGAGACAATCAGAAACAGCTCAGGCCCAAAAAATGGGCTTCAGCCTTTGGAGAGCAGAGAAGAGAAGAGCCATCGTTGAAATAACATTAAGCCAAAGAGAAAACATCAAAAGGGGCAGAAGTAGACAATATGAACTCCTGAAGAAGAACCTTTAGAGCTCACATTGTGCCCGAGAAATGTATCATTTTCACTCTTTTCTTCGCCTCTGATTTGAGTCAGAGGGTTAGGCCCTAGTGATCTTCTTGTATGCCCCTTTATCTGAGGAGCACCTCTGACCTCTGCTTGAAAGGCCCTGGATACCACGATGGGTGTAAGCTGGGGGGTGTGTGTCTGATGTGGGATTGCCACTATTGCTGGCATTTAGCTGCAGCGGTGGTGGTCAGTTTCTCCTCGAGAGCCTCACCCTGGGAAAAATTATTAGGGTCAGAGCACCCATCGCATTTACAGGCTTGGGGAATTAGCAAAAAATCTGATTCGCAATGGTAGGTGGGAAAAAAAACAGGCTTGTATATTTTAAACTGTAAAAAAATGATAAAACGTAAGTAAACCCATTGCCTTAAAAGCGACAAGTTGACTTTACTTTAAAAAAGTGAGTAAAAGCATTGTAACTTGCAATTGCTAAGTTTAAATTACTTAATCATCTAAAGGCAATATGTTTACTAACTTTTATTAAGCAAAGTCAAGTAATCGCTTTTAAAGCAATGCGTTTATTTTAAGCAAAGTCAAATATGATGCTTGGACCATAGCTCTTATGATTCAAAATCCATCATGACACGATTTGTTAACGCCACAAGAAAGCTGCCCCGATACTGCGCTCAATTTCCTTATTTTCTGCAAGTAAAAGTTTAGCAGGCCGCTGTCATGTCTTCATATGAATTCAGTCACCTGTTTAAACTTAAGCTGTCCATTTCATTGTCAGAACTGGTGAGAGCTTTGAAGGGTTTTGGTCCTGCTAGCGCTAACAGATGGTTGGTGTGACTAGATCCAGGCTGGGAATAGCTACCCAAACTCCCACTGAAGGGTTGATGGGCTAAATCCTCTGTTGCTGGCCCTAAGAAGACCATAAGCTTGAGCAGAGCAAAAGAAAGGGTCTGCTACTGGTGCTAATTACCCAGAAACCACACAGAAAGTGCCCACTGTCACCCACTGAAGAGGTTCACATCCCTTCCTCCACAGATAAAAGGCGTAGTATGAAAACATTTCGCCAGGGACAAAGGGGGGAAGATTAACATAATCTTTGGGTTTGTATCCCCTGTAAGCTGTCCATGTGTGAGCCTCTGCCTCTTTCTGTTTTCTCCTCTCTCGCACTCATTTCTTTTCTTTCACTTTCCCCGTTTCATACCTCCTAAAGTCTGTTTTTTAAGGAATAGGCACGACAGTAAAAGGCTTTGTCGCCTAAGCCTGACAGTTGTGTTTTTCCCGCCTCTTTGTGATCCTCTCTGCAGATAGAAGTCTGATGTTTGGGCTAAACAGACAATACTGGGCAAAAACGAGGTGTCATGCTGCTGACATACAGTTCTTCATGTTATGTCGATGGTAATTCAGAGCCCACGGCCTTCTCCATTTAACTTTCACTGTAAGACTTTCCTCATAACGTTGTTGCCCAAGGGGAAGAGGTAGAGATATGCTACTGTCATTGTTCTGTATATCAAATCAGCAGTTTTTGACTTAAGTGGTACGGGACAGTGGAGCACATACAACTTTTATTTTTTATAGCTTACTTTTTTCTTCTTTTTTTGGTAAAGAACATTATAGTGCCAAGGGATTTTTCAATCTTTCAAGGTTAACTCTGATCTTCCTATTCATCTTCTTACACCAAATCGCTAAGATAGGAATGAAAACAGAAAGTTAGCTGCCTTATAAATGTCAAGGAGGTCAGTAATTTCTTGATTTCCATTATCGTCCCTTTTAATTTCAGTGTAAATCATTGGCTAATACAATCCATAGACTGACACTAGTCAAAACATATAATATAATAAAATAAATGCAGTTTAAAATAAGATGAAAAGATGCACCCCTAAAGAAAAGTATTTTTTTTCTTATTTTTTTTATCAGCTTAATTTATAATGTTTTTTTTTCCAAGTTTCTGAAAAATGTAAAAGTATTTTTTCACAGTTACGGAAGTGAATATGGAGTATTCAGAAAAATATTTGTAAAGGAAACATTGGCTCTATATGTGCCATTTACACATATTTCAATTAATATAAAAAACGAGTGCATGTTTTTACCAAAATATTGAATTTTTTTAAATGCGTGCGCATGTAAAACAACATAATTTGCACAAATAAATTATGGGGTTCTTCTCTAAAGAAGTTGTTACTCCACCCAGTTTATAGCATCATTATGGGCGTTTTACGTTATAACTATCATGGTTGAAACGATGGAACTGCGACAGAGAAACTACAGGTTTTGAAAAACACTCGTCACTACATCGTTCTTTTACCAAATGATGCATTGTACAATGATAGTCCAGCCCTGAGTTACGTCGTTGTTTGGGAAACGCACCCCAGAACAGTTGTACTTCCCAATCATTATACCAAAATAAAATACAAAAAAAAAAAAAAAAAACATACATGATAGCTGGTATAACCCGAAACATTATCATTGTAAAATAATTGTCTGGCTTTTGTTGTATAGATTGCACCTTGTTCGATATTTCCATCTCCTATGCAGAACTTCAAGATCTGTATATTCTGCAAATGCAATTGTTTCAGCAATGAATTAGTACATTGATATAGTTTATATATATATGGAGATACTGGAGATTTACTTTCAGTAAGAGATTTCTAACTCAAAGTACAGTACATCCTAATGGACAGACATATTTGAATAAATCCTGATCTAAAGCTTGCAATGTTACAAAAGATTTAAAATTTTAATTAGTAAGTGCAATTCCTCTTTTTTTTACATACAATCTATTAAATATTGGCAAACATATAAGTAAATCTGTCTGGAATGAAGTAATGCCATGCTGCTTTTCAGTGTAGTAGATTTTTTTTTTTTCCAATTACAACATGCCAAGCCTTACCACCATCTGATTGGATGACAATAATCAACTCTCGTGGCCTGCAGGCTTTAAATTAGATGAAATGTTCAGGAACCACAAAAAACATAAGCTGACATGTGATGTCCAATGTAATGGACACATGCTCCGAAAGGGTTAATCTGTGTTCCCACTTGCCTGCATGTTTCATTTGCATGTTGTGGAGTTCAAACTACACAATATCAGTCCAATTTTCATGGTCATTCATAAATGTTACCTTGAACCACAAAGCCAGTCTTATGTTCCATGGGTACATTTATGACATTTTATTTTGTCATGTTCTATGAAGATATTTTGATATTCTCCTACTGTAAATATATCAAAACTCAGTATTTGATTATTAATGAATGTGCTGTGTTAAGCACTTCATTTAGAGGACTTCTGAGTATTCTGATGTATTCTGATGATTTGAACCCTCCGATTCCAGTGTTTACAAATAGTTGTATCTCTGCCAAATATTATCCTAGATCCTAACAGTGTGTACATCAACGGAAAGCTATTTAGTCAGCTTGCTCGGAATAGTGTGTTAAAGTGGATGGGATCTACAGTGGGTTCTGTCATATTTGTTATGTGACCATTAGGACCACAAAAGATAGTCTGTAAACTGCTTTTTAATTATTCAATAGAAGAAAGGTCTGTAAAGAACAAAATATTACACTTCAGTATTCATTGTTGTTGATACTCTTGTTTTGTGAATCTAAGTTCATCCATTTGTAGTAAAAAAAAAAAAAAAAAAAAAAAAACATTAAGCAAAATGCAACCAAGTTTCATTGGAAATATGTGCCTTAGCCTAATTGGCAGATATCTTATTGGCGGATAAAATAGGTTGCTCTGGGTAAATTTTGCACATTTCAGATGACAAATCCACTAGAGGGCACTGTATTTTGGTGAATCACAAATACATTACCTAGGGTACATTTTGCTGTATGTTTCAGGTACATATCATTATGTTTACATATCAAACATACAATAACTAGTATAAAACACTAGTCCTGCCATGTCTTGTATGTTGTGCTCAGCTCGAGTTTTCTGTCGTTCTGTCATTTTCTGTCATTGTGTGTTTTTTGTATGAGCACCGTCTCGTCCGCGATTGGGTCGTGCGCGCTCCAGCTTGATGTGGGTATGTGAGGTCTGTACGTGTTTTTGATGCGCGCTCTCATCCTGGTGTTTGTATTTGTTCTGTCTGCAGCGTGGTGTTTCATTCTCAGCATCTCAGTCTAGTTTCAGTTTCGGTTTCGGTTGATGCTGGGATGAAACATGCACGTTGCATGTGTGGGTGCACGGGGAGTTTTTTGTGTACTCATGTCTTGCGTTCAGTCTTCTGTTTGTGTTGTTTAGCACGTGGTACATGTTTACATGCACTGCATGCTTTACTGTCTCATGTAAACTTGCGGTTAATGATTGCTCTCATTGGCTGCGTGTTCTAGTCTTGTTTTAAGTGAGCACATGGCTTGTGTTGTTTCTTTGTGTCCTGTGCTCTCTTGTCTATTGTTTAGTCCCACCCTCCTTGTTAACCCTATTAGTTTATTGTTCACCTGTTTGTTTGTTTGTTAAATATTTCTGCTTATATTATCCTTATGTCTGCTGTCCTGTGCCAGTTCGTTTGTTGTCGTTTTGCCTTGTCCTGTCTGTCCAGCCCCGATCCCCGCCAGCCTGCCTATTCAAGTTTGTTTGTGTGTTTGGTTGTCTGCAGGGACATCAGCCCACCAGTATCAAAAAATGTTGACCCCTGGTGATGTTGGTCTTCTGTGTTGCAGTGCACCTTCAGCTGGGCAAGCTAAGCAACACACCATGGCCAGGTATTATAGTGACTGATTCAATGTGTGGTGGCACGTAGCAATTAGAAATCTACTTGTTCCCTTAAATGCCTTAAATTGGAAGGTTAAAAATAACGTGTTACTTACATTTATATTCATGTGTGGATTTGTTTGTAAAATTTGAAAAAAAATTGTTTTACTGGAGTTTGGTATTTTTTGGTTTTAGCCTGCATATAGTTTCATTGTCAAACACCTTCACTAAACCCAACCAAAAGTTTTTTTTGTTGTTTTTTAAGTAAACATCAGAGAAACGTGCACTGCAATCACATGGTTTTACCCTGATTTTACATTACTTTTTTTTTTGTGAATTGTGTTTCACCAAACCTTAACCAAAGTGCTCTGCATCACAAGTGTTACACTATACAAAGCGAGTTTCCGACCAAACTGACCATGCCAGAGTTGTTGTCTATATGGAGATAGACAGGTGAGACAAATGATTAATTATTTATAGATCATATGCACTGTAAATTGTTTTATGGAATTTATTTATTGTATTGCAAAGAAGTTCACAAAATAAACCTTTATTTATAAATTGTATGTCCCTGTAAATATTAGCTAAAAGTTGTTGCCATCATACTGCCCCAAAATGTTAATTTAATCAAGAATATGCAGTCAAACATATATTTAAGTATGGTTTTGCAGTTAAAAGTAAAAAAAAAAATAATAATAAAATAAATAAAAAAATAAAAAAATAAATGATAGGGCGAAGAGTGTATTTCCAATTAACCTATCTTGGCAAGAATAGTAGTATGTCCAAATATTTTCATAGTTTAGTAATTAAAAAAATTATGAAGTGCATATACTGTACTCTATGATGGGTACTTTGGTATCCCAAAAGGCCACAAAATGAGGCAACTGATGCTAGATGATTATGTGACAATGACAGTGTTCCAAAGTTGTATTTTGATGTCATTTGTACCACTCTCATGCATGATAGAAAACACAATATTTTAGCACTGACATCAAAATTACTTCAGTTCAATTCAAAATAAGTTCAGTTGGATTGTGGGCAAATTAATCGCTGAATTGTGTGCTTTGATTATCTTCTCAGCATATCTGATATTCTCTCAAAAGAGAGTGGCAGGAACTGTATACGATTATTGCTAAATACACAATGGAACTGAGCAGGCAGTGGATGAAGCACCATTCAGTATATCCTAATGGAAGACTTGCTAATTTAGCTGTTATTGCACAAAACTGAAAATCATGAAAGTGGCTGTTTTAATTTATGAGGTAAAACAACAAGGGCCCACGTGGAATACCTACCCCAACTGACAATATATATAAATAATGTTTCATATATTGTTTTAATGTTGTATGTATATTTATGTAGTCAACTTTTTCAAGCAGTTCACAGAAACACTTTGTTTGTATATATTTGTGTGTGCGTGTGTGTACATTTGAACAAATTTATCCTCCGAATCATTTTTACTGTAAAATGGCAAAAAAATAAAAAATAAAAATAAATAAATGATCAAATGATTGGGTCATCAAAATTAACAAATTTACATGAACATTTAAATAATAATAATAATAAATAAAATACATTTAGAACAACAGCAGTTAACCTTTAATTTTTCTTTTGACTATCATGAGTACACCCATTTCTTCCATCAACAAAGTTTTAAGTTTGGGTTTTCAGAGGAGGCGTTACATCAGATAGTTTTAGCCTGATCCTTAGGTAACTGATTTTACCCTTCATACATTCACAAGAAATCAATATGAGAGTTTCTGCAAAATCAGGATGTTCAAATCTTAAAATAGTTGTGCTGAGTCGTTTAATCATATTTTAAGGTGCTTTTCGTCCTTTTTAAAGCTTAAAAACTTCAGTTTGTATTATAAATACATGAAGAAGAGCAAAGTATAAAGGTATGTTTTATAGGTTTTACTGCAAGCAAAATAAATATTGTGCATTTGATTCCTATAGAATGCAAGTATTTGATACAATGCTGCTGTAGGTAAAACTGTCTGACAACTGCATACATTTAAAAGTATATATTTTCAGTATATCTTTATTTATTCAATTGTTTTAGTAAGGAACTTGTTAAAGTGAACTGGATTTTAAGATTTCAGATCACACTGGCAGAGTTCTTTTTTATGGTCAATATAAAAATTAAAGTTTGGAGATAGGAGGAGATTGTACAACAAATCACTTTTGAATCGTAAAGTTGTAAGAGTTATCTCAGCAGGGTTAACTCCAAGATGCTTACCAGCCTTTCTCTTTTTCACTTTTCATGCTTTCACCAGACATCAGTCTGAGTACCTGTAAAATCAACACTTTCAAATCTTTTTTATCATACTTTTTTTTGAGGTTCTTGTTGAAGTTTAGAAGCTTCAGCTTGTATTATAAATACATGAAGAAGAGCAAAGTATAAAAGTATATCTCAAAGGTCATGCTGTTAGCGAAAGAAACATTGTGAGTTTGATTCCTATAATATTCAAGTATTTGAAAAAAATGCTGTAGGTAAAATGTCTGACAACTGCATAATATAAAAGTATGGGTTTCGATATATATTTATTTATTTATTCAATTGCTTTTAGTGAGGAACCTTTTATGGTTACAATAAAAAAGTAAACTTTGGAGTTGGGGGGAGATTGTATATCAGAACATTTCTGAATGTTGTAGTTATTAGAGTCATAACAGCCCAGTTAAATAAAAGATGCTAAACAGCCTAAACCTTTGTTAAATGCTGATTTTACCCTTCATGCTTTCATTAGAGATCAGGGGTGCGTTTCCCAAACAACGATGTAACTCGTGGCTGGACTATCATAGTACGATGCATAGTTTGGTAAAAGAATGATGTAGTGACGAGTGTTTCCCAAAACCCTTAGTTTCTTTGTCGAAGATCCATCTTTCCAACCACGTTAGTTATAACATAAAATGCCCATAATGATGCTAACATGTATTCTAATCTCATATATAAGGCATATAAATAAATAAACAATGAGGCTATTTATTAAGAAATGAAATTTAATATTTAGTATTTATTAGAAAATGAAAAAAATCTTACTTTAATAATAATATTAATGATAATGATGATGATAATGATGATGATCATTATTATTATTATTATTATTATTATTATTATTAAGTAGGATATTGTTTTTATTTAAAATTTTTTGAAAGCCTACTTTTACAATTTGACATGCAAACCACTGCAGAAATGTTCTAACCAACAGACCCATGTTTTATACAGTACAGATACTTAATAAATAACCTACTATAAATTTAAACGATGTTTTCTGTTTTCACAAGCTTTGGAGATGTAACATAAATTCCGCTTTTAAAAATTACATCACCTATAGCTTTCGTCAAAAGCCACGGCTTTGTTCAAAATGACATCAATGTTTTCAAAGTGCACTGCAAAGGGAACGCGATTGTAAACATAAAGATCGCGAAAACTGAACTGTAAAAATACTTTGAAAGCAAATTACACCCAAGAGTGATGACTTTAATGCTTTAAAAAAAATAAACGTTCTAAATGAACAGAGCATTGGGGGGATAACTGGGAATTAAACACAGCCAGGAACTATGTTTCTAACTACAGCTCCATAGGTGTAGTTGCAAGCATACAACTTTGTAATGGCACAACTTGCGAACGATGCGAACGATGGTTTTCAGAAACGCACTCTAGTCTGTAAGTACTTGCAAAATCAGGATTTAAAATAGTTGTGCTGACTTGTTTTATGACACTTTTTATGTTTCCATCCTTTTTAAAACTTAAGAGCTTCCGTTTGTATTATAAATACATGAAGAAGGGCAAAGTGTATCTTTGTGGCAAAGTGTATCTAATAGTTTGAGCTGCTAGCAAAAGAATCATTGTGGGTTTGAATATAATTTAAGTATTTGATCTAATAAAATATTTATTTTATGCGAACAGTATATTTTGAAGTGATTTTTTTGTGTGAGGAACTGTTTAAGGCCACGTATACACTAGTACTTTTTAGTTTTAAAGAGCCCATATTATGGGTTTTTGAAAATGCCCTTCCATGTAGTGTGTAACACAGCTCTAAGTGAAGTGAAATATTCAGCTAAGGCTTAAATCTGTAAGTGTACAGTGTTTAAAACTATTGATTCATCTATAAAAGAGTCGACTCATAGTGCTTCAAACGAGTCGTCTTGATAACGAGTCATTAGGTGTTTCGCGATGACGCAGCCACGAAACACAAGCCTCGCCAGTAGTTACGCGCGCAAACCAGGGAGATTTGAAACCTGCGGCCCCGCCCACTAACACAGAAAAAACACTAGACACACACACACAGACGCCGCCGGTCGAATAAAGTCATGCTGTGCTCAGATGGATAATATTGACAGTCTCTACCCAAAGATGAGTTGTGAACTGTGAAGAGTCAGTGGTTGAGGTTTATTCACTAGTGTAAGTAAGTGCGATTAAAATTGTTGCCTCGTTTAACTTGCAAATTATGTATTTATTGTGTTTTGTAACTTGTTAACCTGGTACAGTACACGCGGTTACTCTTTATATTCTCTTATCACATGTAAGCCACGTTAAAAACGCGACGCGTGCCGCTTTGTTTACGGATTTAACGTTAAAGGCTTTTGTGAGCTCGCGTTCCACTGCCGTTTGTCGTTGCTATGGTGATCGTAAGCTAGGAGACAGGAGACTCGCGTCGCTTTCCCTAGTTCTTCTGAGGAGCGTTGTGTGTGTGTGAGAGAGAGAGACTCGCGTCGCTTTCCCTAGTTTTTCTGAGGAGCGTTGTGTGTGTGTGTGAGAGAGAGAGAGACTCGCGTCGCTTTCCCTAGTTTTTCTGAGGAGCGTTGTGTGTGTGTGTGTGAGAGAGAGAGAGAGAGAGAGACTCGCGTCGCTTTCCCTAGTTTTTCTGAGGAGCGTTGTGTGTGCGTGTGTGTGTGTGTGTGTGTGTGAGAGAGAGAGAGAGAGAGACTCGCGTCGCTTTCCCTAGTTTTTCTGAGGAGCGTTGTGTGAGTGTGAGAGAGAGAGAGAGAGAGAGAGAGAGAGAGAGAGACTCGCGTCGCTTTCCCTAGTTTTTCTGAGGAGCGTTGTGTGTGTGTGTGTGAGAGAGAGAGAGAGAGAGAGACGCGCGTTGCTTTCCCTAGTTCTTCTGAGGAGCGTTGTGTGTGTGTGTGAGAGAGAGAGAGAGGCTAGGAGACTCGCGTCGATCTCCCCAGTTCTTCTGAGGAGGGTTGTATGTGTGTGTGTGTGTGTGAAAAAAGCCTTACACTATGAAGCGCGTGTGCACTGTGACTACTTTTATATAGTTGATTACCAGCTGAGCATTTCACTCTGTCTCGTGCTGAAGCCTGTCACTGTCGACCAATCGCAGCAGGCTGTCATCGGTCCAATCAGCGCAGATTAGCTTCGCGCTGAGGAGGGGGTTGGGAACAAATGAATCGCTGAACGATTCATATGGGAGTCGTTGGGATAATTAGGTAAAAATAAATGCAGATTATAAGACCATCAAAGTGTTTTATGACCTTGCATGCATATTAGACTGTTGTTGGAGACCCTTACAACCTAAATATGACCCTATTTCATGTATAATATGGGCTCTTTAAAACAGCATTTTAGAATGAAAACGATCCACCTCCATGCTGGCGTTTCACCTAACAATTCTGAAAAGATCTCCATCCACACTACACTGCTGAAAACGCACATCACGTTACCACACACACACACACACACACACACTCAGGCATGCGCTGAACATGCATATGTGAATGTCTGAGCCCCAGGCAGTCAGGGGGTGCTTTGAGCACAAAACCCCAGGCGAGAGCAGCGCATGTCAGACAGTTCATCAAGCATATACCGATGGATCTCATCTCACTAAACGTGATATATAATTTATCTTGTCTCGATCTAACGACTCTTTAGTCTTTTGAATCGTTTACTTGTTCTCAGGTAACATGTTTTGGCTGAGTGCAAAGATAAGTTAATATAATAATTTATGTAACCACATACACTGATTCTGCACATTTAAAAGATTTCTTGCCTTTATTTCCTATAATGTATAAACCTATTCTGCGTTACACTTTTATAATAGCCATTATTGATTATTAAATCTGATATTTAGCAAAAAAGAGGGTATGTTTCATATTTTTCAATAAAAGTTAAAGGAGGCAGTTATTTTATAGGCTCAGTTTTGTTATTAATATGCATACAGTGAAGATGTCATATAAATATGTAGCTACACGATGCCTCAACATTTTTAGTGTCTGTTGAGTTAATATCATAATGAAAATATGCAGTTCCTTAGATGATGTTTTCATTTTGTTGTTAAGATAGTGAAATAACATAGCCAGGATGATGTGAATGATGTTATAAAGTAGCTTACATTGTCCCCTTGATTCCCAAGATTTACCCAACGTGTTCTCGGGAGTTTGTTTTCCATATCAAACTTGGGAAGCCTGAACTTACAAGAAAAGGATGAACTTTGTGTACTTAATATTGCCTCCGCGTTCAGATGTCTCCATTTTCCCCATCCACACTGACATGAAGCAGCAGAGGTTTAAAACCAAAATGGTCTCTTCAGCATTTCCAAAAGGCAGTGTGGACGGAAGGCGTAACCATAGCAAAACTTATCCATTTTAAAACTAAAATGGAGTCGTGTAAACGGGGCCTAACATTTGTATTTTAAACAACAATTTACGTCACTGACAAGGCACTTTCATTACGTGCACTACAGCTGAATTTCATAGAGGCAACACAAATGCAGGGTAGATAGACAGTGACTTGAAGAGCAGCATTTACAGCGGATTACTGTAAACTTAGTAACTAAATCATTTTGACTAGTGTGTGTCTTTAAAAACTGAAAGAGTACTGCTTACTAAACTAACAATCTTTGCCATCTTAATAAACAAAGAACACTGATTACACACTTTGCAAATCTGTAGAGACAGGACAATCAACATGAACTTGAGCCACTTCTTCATTGAATAATGTGGCAAATTCACCATTTCCAGATTCGAAAAAGCTCTTGGGTAAAAAATGTTCCTTTCAAACATATTTTTGTCACGTGTTAGCAGACCACTGTAATCCACAAATGTGGGTCCACACGGAAGCAGTGCTCTCAATGTGGGGGAATTGAAATAAAACCTTCGTTGCACATTTATAAACACAACACTGACGGCCCATGACTCCAAACAGTTCTTCTTCTTCTACTTGTTTGAATTATGACTGGCAACACAATGTGGCGTCTCTCTGGACACTGTAACAGGTAAAAGTTATAAAGTTATAATACAAAGTTACTTTGTTAAAATACAAAGCTATATCATGCATAGTAATGAAGTTGCATCTCGATCACAATAGATTGCGCTGATTGGTTCGAACCAAGTCTTTAAATTATAACTCATGAATTAATGAACAGAGTATCTGAAAACTTAATGACGTCACTTTGTACAGGGGGGTACAGACATCCAATCTCCATGCTGGAATTTACATAATGATCTCATTGCCGTGACGTAGCTTTAAAAATAATTTTTAAACCGGAAGAATGATTTTGCTCAAAACAACACAAATACAACCAATTTTCACCTTTTTGTTAAATATATGTGGTGTTTTCAGCAATGTGGGACATCTATATGAGTGTCACCATCTCAAATAATGCATTTTGGTGTTTTATGACCCTTTATTGATCAAGAAAAGAAGGTTTTAGAAGGAAGGAGACTGTACATCAGATCATTTTTAAATGGTGTGGTTATTTAAGCTAGCAGCAGGGTTAATTACAAGATGCTAACCAGCCTAAGCTTTCGTTAAACGCTACTTTTACTCTTCATGCTTTCGTCAGAGATCAGTCCTGGAGTCAGATTCGTTCTCATCAACCCCCCCCCCAGCACTACACACTGTCACGTTTGTCTGGGTTGAGGCTGCGAGGATGGAGAGGGAGGGGTGAGGAAAAGAGACACTGCCAGCGAAAATTGTTTCAATTAGTACAAGTGATGGGTGATGCAAGGAACTTTGTCTCTCCGCTAGAACAATGGTGTCTGCAAGAGACTCCAGCGTTCATTATCCCGAGATCTCTGATCCTCTAAACCCTGACTCGCGCACACAGAGGAATGAGCGTGTCTTGACGGAGAAAAGCTGTAAACGCCTTTGCTTTTTAGCAAACACACAGGCCTCTCTTTGCGCTCTCTTCCCTTTATTTCTTGCTCTTTCGCTTCGAGCAGGAGGTATCTGAGACCGACACAAGACTTGCTGGTTTTAGTGGATTTTGACATTTCTGACTCTTTCAGATAGTTTTCCATCAGACGCAGTTTCTTCCTTTTTTTTCCATGCTTTTGCCTTTTCAGATTTCCATATTTCCCTGATGTCAGGATGAACTCTGTGTGACTATGGCGGATTCTGTTTGTCTGAAGCTCACAGTTACAGCGCCTCTCATTGTGGTGTCTCTACCCACAGCACTTTCACTTTAATGATAATGGCACCATTTTTCCCCCCACACGTCAAATATCACATTTTGTTCTGTTTTATGTGTTTGAAACAATTTTGTAATAAAAATGTACTTCAGATGAAAGTAAAAGCATTTTGTAGCAGGCAACTTTCTCATGTTTCACCCCAAAATGAAAAAAAAAGCCTCTGAGCATTTATTCACCCTTATGTCGTTACAGTCATATATCACTTTCTCTTTCTACAGTGAAGCACAAAAGAGGAATTCTGCTTGTTCTTTCCAGCATAATGGTGTGAGTAATGATAAAATATATATTAGGCACCATAAAAATGTCCTAAAAGTGGTCAGTGGAAAGGAGACAAGTATGTCTGACTCAATAAATCAGTCACTGTGGTTAACGGCAAAAATAAGAAGTCTTTTAATAACACTCTTAACATTTATCTCATGGTTTCCGAAGTCTCTAAATAAGTGTTGCTGACTTGTTTTATTGCACTTTTAAGGTGCTTTTACTTCTTTTTGAAGATTGAAAGCTTCAGTTTCAATCAGGGTAGGTAAAATGACTAAAACTGTCTGAAAACTGCATTAATGAACACTATATTACAGTTTAGTGAGGGTTTTTTAGAACTAGCAGTATTTTATTGAGTAGTTTTGTGTTCAGGAGAAGTGTAATGTACTCCATACTTTTTCTTTTTTTAATGTGGAAATCTTATTTAATGGTGTACTTCTTTTTTTAAACATGAAAAAAGTACTTTGTACAAACATGTTTAACCTTACAAAACTCTGCTTTTTGAACTAAACCAATGTATCTAAAATATCAACACAACACAAACACATCTTTGATGACTTTGCCAGAGACTGCTTTACTATATTTTTTGTACTATAACTTCTACTCAACAGTTGTTCTGTTTTAGGAAGTACACTCAGAAAAAAACAACAACAACAGCAACAACAAAAAAAAACAAAAAACACAAGTTGTCACTAGGGCAGTACCCTTCACACACTTGTACCTAAATAGTTCATATTGATATCATAAAAATACAAATTACCTAAACAGTACTTGATTCATTCATTCATTCATTCATTCATTCATTCATTTATTTATTCATTCATTCACGTTGTCTTTTATAACACAATCTTGGACAAATGTATTCTTTGACGGAATAATCTGTTAGTTGATAAACACAATGCAATGCATTTTCTGGCTCAAATGTATATGTTTATATATCGTCACCTTAGAATTCTAAGTTTCTATCTGAAATTTTTGTCAAAATTGAGTTATTGACATATTCTTATTAAATGACAACTTATTTACAATATGGGATGTTTTTTTTTTTTTATAAGTTGTTGAAATTTTAGGACTATTTATTTAAAAAAAAAAATGTTACACATACTGTTTGCTATATGGAATTCAAAACTTTGAAGCTCAATATCTCAAAATCATTCGGAACGCAGATAGAACCTTATAATTCCAAGGTTACAATATATATATATATATATATATCCACAGGCCATTTTATTAGGTATACCTGTCCAACTGCTCGTTAAAGCAAATTTTTAATCAGCCAATTACATGGCAGTGCATTTAGGCATGTAGACTTGGTTATATGATCAGTTCAAACAGCATCAGAATGGAGAAGAAAGGTAATTTAAGTGATTTTGAACATGACATGGTTGTTGGTGCCAGACGGGCTGGTCTGAGTATTTTAGAAACTGATCTACTGGGATTTTCATGCACAATTGTCTCTAGAGTTTACAGAGAATGATCTTAAAAAGAGCAAATATCCAGTGAGCGGTAGTTCTGTGGGTGAAAATGCCTTGTTGATGTCAGAGGTCAGAGGAAAATAGCCAGACTGGTTCGAGCTGATAGAAAGGCAACAGTAACCCAAATAACCACTCATTACAACTGAGGTATGCAAAAGAGCATCTCTGAATGCACAACATGTCAAACCTTGAGGCGGATGAGCTACAGCAGCAGAAGACCACACCGGGTGCCACTCCTGCTGAGAACATGAAAATGAGGCTACAATTCACACAGGCTCACCAAAATTGGACAATAGAAGATTGGAAAAATGTTGCCTGATCTGATGAGTCTCAATTTATGCTGCAACATTCAGATGGTAGGGTAAGAATTTGGCGTCAACAACAAGAAAGCATGGGTCCATCCTGCCTTGTACCAATAGTTCAGACTGGTGGTGTTGGTGTAATGGTGTGAGGGATATTTTCTTGGCACACTTTGGGCCCATTAGTAGCAATTGAGCATTGTGTCAACGCCACAGCCTACCTGAGAATTGTTGCTGACCATGTCCATCCGATTATGACCACAGTGTACCCATCTTATGATCGCTACTTCCATCAGGATAATGCGCCATGTCATAAAGCGTCAATCATCTCAGACTGGTTTCTTGAACATGACAATGAGTTCACTGTACTCAAAAGGCCTCCACCAGATCTCAATACAATAAAGCACCTGTGGGATGTAGTAGAATGGAGATTGGAATCATGGATGTACGGCCGACAAATCTGCAGCAAATGTGTGATGCTATCATGTCAATATGGACCAAAATCTCTGAGGAATATTTCCAGTACCTTCCCAGAATCTATGCCATTAAGGATTAAGGCAGTTCTACAGGCAAAATCATATATCCCATGTCACAAAAACTGCTTTCTTTCATCTGAGAAATATCGCTAAGTTACGAAGTATTCTATCCATCTCAGATGTAGAAAAGCTAGTCCATGCTTTTATGACTTCTAGGCTGGACTACTGTAATGCACTGTTTGCTGGCTGCCCAGCATCCTCTATTAACAAACTTCAGCTAGTACAAAATGCAGCTGCCAGAGTTCTTACCAGGTCTAGAAAATTTGATCACATCACCCCAATTTTATCCTCCTTACACTGGCTGCCTGTTAAGTTTCGTATTGAATTTAAAATATTGCTTCTTACATATAAAGCTTTAAATAATCTAGCTCCTGTTTATCTAACCAATCTTCTGTCTCGCTACAATCCAACTCGCTCTTTAAGGTCTCAAAACTCAGGGCTTCTGGTAGTACCTAGAATAGCAAAGTAGAGTAAAGGAGGTCGAGCCTTCTCATTTATAGCTCCTAAACTCTGGAATAGCCTTCCTGATAACGTCCGAGGCTCAGACACACTCTCCCAATTCAAAACTAGATTAAAGACCTATCTGTTCAGTAAAGCATACACTTAGTGCACCACTTGGGGGCTTCCACACAGGTTATGCATCTTGTTGATATACACTGTGAACATCAGCTACGCTAATTATTTTCTTTATTCTCCATTTCCACCTGGGGATACTCTTCCCGAGGCCCTCAGACTATGCAGAGTCACTGATTCGATCCAAGACCAACGACGAGATGATACCAAGGTTTTTATATCCTGGACCTGGCCGAATCCTGAGCAGCTACTGTGGTGGTCATGGAAGAGTGGAGAACATGAGACTGATTCCTGTGACGCTCCAGATACAGACGAGTCTTCGCTGAGGCCAGCTTCCAGCCTCCGCCACTGAGACTGCAGCTCTGCACAAAACGTTTGGCCAGCGGAGAAATTAAAATGGTCGTGCCCAACTGAGCCTGGTTTCTCTCAAGGTTTTTTTTCTTCACTTCCGCCTTTAGTGAAGTTTTTTTTCCCTCTCTGCTGTCGCCACTGGCTTGCATGTTTCGGGATCTGTAGAGCTGCGCATCGTTGGATTTGCTCTTCAGTATTTGGACTCTCAGTAGTGATTATTAAACCACACTGAACTGAGCTCAACTGAACTGAACTTAAACACTACAAACTGAACTACACTGTTCCTATTTACTGTGACCTTTTATGTGAAGCTGCTTTGACACAATCTACATTGTATAAGCGCTATACAAATAAAGGTGAATTGAATTGAATTGAAAAGGTGGTCCAACCTGGTACTAGTAAGGTGTACTTAGTAAAGTGGCTGGTGTGTATGTGTATGTATATATATATATATATATATATATATATATATATATATATATATATATATGTATGTATGTATGTATGTATGTATGTATATGTGTATATATATATATATATATATATATATATATATATATATATATATATATATATATATATATATATATATATATATATATATATATATATACAATTGACAAAACTTGTTAAAATCCTATCCTCTACTTCAATTTAGTAAAATGCAAATAATTGTTCTCATTTCCTAAAATATAGTTAAATAAAATTATTTTAATTAAATAATAGTAATTAGTTGTCTTTATTTGATATTATTCTGTTTTAAAATAAACAGTACACAAGAAGTATCTGGATGACCTACTATTTCTGCTGAGATTCTGTGTATGCAGTGGACACTTTACTATCCTCCGAGGCCACAGATGAGAATTATTGAATAGAAGTGAAGTGATGAAACACTTCATGCAACATTCCATTTATTCTACTCGTATGCTACAGATGTGAACTAACTTACAATTTAGATGTAGTATTTACTCAGAAAGTGAGGGGTTTTGAAAGCACAGAGGCACTGCTATTGACATTATTATTAGTTTTTTTTTTTTTTTTGTAATATACCGTATACGAAATAATATACATAGAAATAAATCCACAATAGAAAAGAAAATGTATGTACAGCCCATTAACTGTTTTTGCACAGCAATTTACATGACAATCAACTGTTTCAATCCACCAAAACTGTCAAAAAAGTCCAGTCTTTTAAACCTGATAAAGGTTCCATAATGCAATTTGAAAGCATACATAAACAGAAAACACCCATGAATCACAAACTATGTTAATTAACAGCTATTATATATATATATATATATATATATATATATATATATATATATATATATATATATATATATATATATATATATATATATATGATGGTTTATGTTTGAAAGCAATTGTTTATTTTTATTTAGTAAATATTCCAAAAATGGTTGCATCAAAAAAAGTTGATAAAAGTTGTCTAGACAAAATTGTTTTATTTCAAAAGCAACTCATGACTGTTTTTAAGAAAAGTTCATCTATCACAAACAGAATGACTGCAAATAATCACAGATAGAAGAGCAATAAGTGATGAGTGAACCAGACTCTTCAGCCTCAAATATTACTGTCTAATGTCTGCTGCAGCTAACTTTAACAGAACAACACAAATAAAAGTTAGCTTCTGTTATTCTTCCTTGTGTTTTTCAATACGTACCATAAAAAGATTTACAATAAATTAACCATCTATAAAAAAGGATATACAGTACAGTAGTTCACAAAATGCATGGGCTGTATTTGGACTGCCTCTTGGAAAAGAATAAAATGATATTATTGATTTACTTTGACAGACCAAAAAATAAAATCTCAGATTCATTTTGTGGATTCAAAATTTACCACAAGACAGGTTTGGAAAAAACAATTTTCCTTAAGGGGAAAACACAGAATGAACCAACAGCCACACATTATTTGACTGTTATTTTGGATCGATCTCGGAAAGATTTGGTTTGCGTAAAGTAGAATAACTGTTAATGTGCAATGGTCCACAGGTGCAGAAGGCTATTATGTGTCTAACTGAACATCGTGATATTGGTAAATATACATTTTTTATTTAAATGGCTTGTGTTCTGATTCATTTGCAACAGCTGTACTAGCAGTGAGAGTGAAATGGAGGCGTGTTGAATATTTCATCTGAGACACGGAGGAGAGGATTTTTTGACAACAAACAGCACTTATGGTTGTGTAAGTGAGAGATTCTGTGGCAGAATCTTGTTCATTGGACCAGACTAGAAACAGAAAAAAATGCTGTCCTTCAGACAGCTGCCATCGATTCAGCACTCCTCCCGTGAGGAATTTACCATGTAAAAGTAGCATGTTACCAACTATTACTCCAGCAGATACAAGAATTAAAATTACATTACTGTCTATCCTGATGCAATATAAGAAACATTTATAAATGTTAAGGAGATCATCTTATCAAAATAATGGGTTTATGAAAACATGCTTATGTTTGATTGTTTCGACAGCTGTCCACCTCTGGATTCCAGTACGTTTGCAGATGCACAACAGACACGAGAGAGATAATTATTTTTATTGGTTAAATTAGTCTTCGGATAGACACATAATTATACCATCGCTAAATTAATCTACCAATTTAGGCTTCCTGTTCAAGAAATCTTTCAAATTGGAAGTGAGCGAGTTTGCCAGTAGGGTTTTCACAATGGGTGAGAGTTTGTGCATGGAATGAACACACACCTTATGAATTTTTCATTCCTCACAAACAGTAATGGAAGCCAGCAGAAGGTTCAGAGTTTGGAACCTATCTGAATTGATTTGGCTCATAATTCATAATTGAGCAGCTAACGCATGGAAAAGTATTTCATCACGCTGCATCGTGGTGACAAAGCTTTTCGCGAGCAGCGGGTGACTTTTATTGTGTCCTCACTGATGGTTGGGTGGCATCTAAACTGATTTTGTGACAGAGTTCATTCAACTGATTTAGTTTGTAGTCGAAGGCACCCTGGGAAATGCTGTCCTAAGATGTTCGACCTTACTGTTTTGAAACATTTCTTTAGTTCTCTGTTCCTTTTGTTCGACTGTCATCCCGAAATAGCAGTTATTGCAATTTAATAGGAGACAAATGTTATATCTGAATTGATTATATGGATGGAGAAGACTGTAGTATGAGATATTTGAGATCTAGACTCTACATTTCCACCCAGCTAGCGTATTAGTTAGTTAGTTACTGGTTTTACTATTATTACACACACACTAGAATGAGCACAAATTGTACTAATGAATTGATTGATTCCATTACTTTATATGAACACCTTAAACAATAATGAATGTAACACACCTTTATAAAAGATAAAATAATTTTAAATAATGTAAATTCTAGATCAAGACAATCTTGAGTTGGCTGACTGATGGCATTTGTATTAGAAAATCCATTAATTTATTCATTCATTTTCCTTCAACTTAGTCCCTTACTTATCTGGGATCGCCACAGTGGAATGAACCTCATAGAAAATCCAAAAACATGATAAATAAATAAATATTGAATAATAAAATAAAATAAACATCATGCAGATAGATGTTTAATGTAATGTGTATTTATATAGCACATATGGTCATACACACAAAGCGCTTCACAATCATGAAAGGGGTCTCTCCACACCACCACCAGTGTGCAGCATCCACTTGGATGATGCAACGGCAGCCACAGAACAATGACGCCAGTGCGCTCACACACACCAGCTATAGGTGGAAGGGAGAGACAGTGATAGAGCCAATTTAGTCGATGGAGATGATTGGGATGCTCGTAAGGACCGATGGAGAGATTTTTGGCCAGGACACCCGGGTTACACCCCTGCTCTTTGCGAGAAGTGCCATGGGATTTTTAATGACCACAGAGAGTCAGGACCTCGGTTTAACGTCTCATCCGAAAGACTTTTTAAAATGACTTTTCATTCATCTTGATGATTTTATTATCAAAATATTGTTACTGAATTTGCATCATCAATTACATTTATATAGTTTTATTGGGTTTCCAAGTGCTGGGTTGTAGCCGGAAGGGCATCTACTATACGTAACACATCTGTCAGAATTATTTTTGCTTCATTCCACTGTGGTGACCCCTGATAATTCAGGGACTAAACCAAAGGATAGTGAGTGAGTAATTGTATTGGTCACACTTTACAATAAGGTTTAATTAATTAGTTTATTAGTTTAAGCTGTGTTTGTTAGCATTAGTTAAAACGCTGAGTTAACTAGAACTAAGAAATAAAGACTTTATTTTCATGAAATAACGTTAACCATGATGATCAAATACTGTAATAAACATATGTTTGTACCTATTAACCATTAAGTATTATCATTGCATCAAATAAATAATCCCACTGATTTTTCATTCAGCTGAAATTCAGTTTATTTGGATGAGTATTAAATTGACACATCAACACCCTCAAAGGAAAGTCATCACCACACCATACCATTAATAATCTGACCATCCAATTCAGCCATTACCCAAATACCCACTCCCCTTCCTTGACAAACCAATCAGCGGGTAAATACAAAACTGCTCGCACCTCTCTCTCCTCACAAGGCATCCTATACACGGAACACAGGCCACAGTAAAGCCCTATGTTTGTGAGGTTATTGCTTGCCCACTAAGTTCGATGTGACCAGATGGGATGTTTTGTTTGATGGGCCTCCCTCGCTTTGTCACACACAATGACAAGTTTTCCCCTCTCTCCCACACCCCCCCACCTCCATCATGATGCCTGCCTTCATTGTTAGGCTGTTAAGGAGATTGGGTTGGCATTTACTGCATCTGTAGCAGTGTCAGTTCGCGTATGAGTGTGTTTGTGTCAGGCGGGAGAAGCCCCTGCTCTGCTCCTCTCGGCTCTGGCCTGCTCACCCATATGGACGGCCTGATCAAAGGCAGCAGAAGCAGGCTGAAGCACAGGCGCCTTGACAGGAGAGCGAGAGGGAGCTGCATAATTGACATGGCCCCTCAAAACCCAAGCGCCGGGGTCTGCACACACAGCACACAGCAGCGAAACGCCGGCTAAACAAGCTCAATATTCACACTTACCAGACTGATTACGTCTCCTATATACAACAGCAAGTCATTAGGAAGCGTGTAGCATGTACGCTGCTCTAATGGATTGTTATTGCATGACGTAAAGGAGGAATCTAAACTCTGACATTAAGCATTTGCTCGTTGCACATGCCTGACAAACAAGCCCTTTAAAATGCATGTTTCAGGGCGCCGTGTCACCCTGCAACTCTCTCCTGCTGAATGGTGTCTATTTTGGCTGCGGACCGGTGCTGGTTGCACATCACTGGCTGTCTGTTTCTGAGGGGAGAAATGTCAGAAGCCTCCGGTGGCAGCCGTTCCAGCTCCTTGCCTGCCACCCCGTCACGCATGCCTCCTGTAAGGGAGGAGGTTTGCCAACTTGCCCCACATTAATCAGGGCCCTCTTGCACCATTAGCCAGTCAATCATTTTCTGGGACTGAGCCAGGCTTGCGAGCCCCGCGCGCAGTCTTAACCCAGCTTCTGATTGGACACTCTCCCTGGAACCTTCAAGGATGCAGCAAGTGAGAAATATGGTTGTGACTAATTGTTGGCTATTTAGGATGCTTTTTCTTTCTTTCTTTGCCATATAAATAGCTGACTGTGCATTCGTTTGAGTGATTTAATTTTATTTGAACACACTTTTCACTCAAAGTCAAAATAAGGAATAAAAATACATAAAATCAAACATCTAATATGATTTTTGAAGCATAAAATTTTTTATTTTAATTATGTTCTGTTTAATTATACATATTTTTGTATACTAAACTTTCTTGATTGATTGATTAAAATATTTACATATATACAAGTCAAAATTGTTTAAAATATAATAAAATTTTATATACTAAATATTTTAATGAGGAAAGGTCAGAATAAATCTGTTATGTTAAATGTCGTGATTTCATTGTATTTTTTAATACTGAGGAAAACTATTGTATTTGATTAAGCAGCTCATTCATATTACATTAAATGCATATAAATATCATATGCCAATATATTTGCCAATAAAGCTGGTAGTCACATGGACAAGGTAACGTTATTATTGTGTTAATGCATTGATTTATTAATGTTAACATTTTTTTATTGGGCTATAACTTTTATTTATTATTAATTATGCGCTGTTGCCTCACAGCAAGAAAGTCGCTGGTTCAAGCCTTGGCTGAGTCAGTTGGCGTTTCTATGTGGAGTTTGCATGTTCTCCCTGCGTTCGCGTGGGTTTCCTCCGGGAGATCCGGTTTCCCCCACAGTCCAAAGACATGCAGTACAGGTGAATTGGGTAGAATAAATTGTCCGTAGTGTATGAGTGTGAGTGAGTGTTTATGGATGATTCCCAGAGATGGGTTGTGGCTGGAAGGGCATACACTGAGTAAAACATGTGCTGGATGAGTTGGCAGTTCATTCCGCTGTGGCAACCCCAGATTAATAAAGGGACTAAGCCGAAAAGAAAATGAATGAATGAACTATTATTATTATGTTTTAAAGTTCATCGCATACAATGAATACACACACACACACACACACATAATGATTCCTTACATTTATATAGTGCTTTTCTAGACACTCAAAGTGCTTTACACGTTTTTTTTTTGGGGTAATCTCCTCATCCACCACCAGTGTGCAGCATCCACCTGGATGATGCGATGGCAGCCATATTGCTCCAGACCGCACACCACACACCAGCTGATTGTTGGAGAGGAGACAGTGGGATGAAGTCAATTTTGATATGGGGATGGTTACACTGTAAAAAATAAAAAGTTGAGTAGACTTAAAATTTAAAGCAACCAGCTGCAAATAAATGTTGAGTCTATTAAGCTTCAGCGGTTGAAGTTAAATTTTTTTTTTTTAAATTGACTGAAAAGGCTGGTTTAAGTCAAATATACTTTACTGAATAATTTGGCACAATTTCAACCACTGAAGCTTAATAAATTCTAAATTTATTTGCAGCCGGTTGCTTTAAAATTTTAAGTTAGCTCAACTTTGAATGTTTTACTAAACACTCAAATAAAATCTAAATTTAAAGGCGCCTCAACTTAATTTTTTACTTTCATTGAACAAACTGTTCCAAACATGGAGTTTAATAATATTTATGAGTAAATCCAACTCTGATCTCAAAAATATGTCCTCCTAAATTAAAATTTTAAACTGAGTTAACAATTTGTATTGGATTTTTTTACAGTGTAGGAGGCTATGATGTACAGAGGCCAGCGACCAAATTTGGGCAGAATGTTAAACCCCTACTCTTTTACAAAGGACATCCTGGGATTTTTAGCCACCACAGAGAGTCAGGACCTCGGTTTAATATATCATCCGAAAGACGGCACTCACTGAGCAGTATAGAGTCCCCATCAATATACTGGGGCGTTAGGACCCACATACATATAATAGGTCACAGGAACTTGTTATTGCATTATTTTTATGTGTACCAGGACTTTTAAAATAAAAGTGTGCAATACACTACTTCTAAATACATTGTAGAATGTAGCAAGCGGGCCATTAAAAAAATTATATTAATAAAATCAATTAATATCAATAATAAAAAAATATTATCATTGCTCAGCACTAATTAAAATGCTTTTTATATTCTAAAACAACTTCAACCAAATGGCATTATACATATACTTTAGCATAACCAAGTATGAAGAGCAATATATTACTATATCAGTGATTCTAGAGTAGGTTTTGTATGTTGTATTTTGCCTTTTAAACTCTGTGTGACGAATGATTGAATGAATGAATGAATAAAATACACTTTTGTATACACCTGTTGAAACTACATGGTTACATCCACATTCAATCCTACCTATCTTATTGTTTTAGGTTGTATTTTGGCATTAATATAATGCATACATTTAAGATGAATAAGGCCTGCTGTGCATAGATACTGCATCTCATTTCATGTCTGATATCCATTCACTTGTTCCACTCCGTGCTTTTACATCTCTGCGTGCGTTTATCTGTGTTGTTTTGACCCCTAGCTTTAGCGTCAGCGATGTGAAGTGTTTTAGAATGAGGTGAAGCAGTTTTACACCAATCTGGTAGGGCCAAGATAGTATAACTAGCCTTTTGTGTGTGAGATAAGGGTTGGTAGGGGGCCGGAGAGGGGAGGGATCACGATCCTCACTACAAAGTGAGAGCCCAGGATCCAGGCTTAAGGGACCTTCATCATTAGTTAATGACTTTGGAGATTAGTATTATAACACAGAGATTACAGAGGAGACAAGGGTTGTTCTCTGGTAATTACACACTGAAGCACAAACGTCCCCCTTCATGCTGGATCTCTTATGAGGCTTAATTGAAGACAGCGTCACTGTAGTGACATCATTTGGAGTTGAATGGCTCGCTGTTTGGTAAAATATATCTTAGATGTGTGTAAATGGTATTTCTTCCTTTCTTTTTTTTTTTTTTTTGGTATTACGATGCAACCTCGGTGTATAATGTACAATGATGCCATATTGTAAGAATTTGAAGATTGTTATTGATATTACAAGAAAAATCTATTTCTACTTGATATGGATCTTGCCAATATTTTTTTTTTTGTTGCTATTAATTAATTTACTAATTTAAATATAATAAATAAATATATATTTTTAAAAATAAGGTACAGTTTACTGCATATGAAGTATTTTCCATGTAGGTTTTTAAATATGCTTTACCTATAATCTGGCAATACGGGTGTAATTTGGCAATATATAATATTGTCACGTTGCGTTACACTATGTCACTTTATGTTACATTACGTTACATTAAGTTACGTCACGTCACATTACATAAGTTATGCATGTTATTAATGTGCATGACTAATTATGTTATGTGCATTCGTTCGTTCGTCTGTTCCTTCATTCCTCCGTTCTTTCGTTTGTTCATTCATTCATTCATTCGTTCGTTCGTTCGTTCGTTCGTTCGTTCGTTCGTTCGTTCGTTCGTTCATTCATTCATTCAGTCATTCATTCTGCTAGATCACACTTTTAATTAATTTTGAATTTAAAATATGAATCAAATATGACTAAATGAATAACTAAGATTTATAAATGATTATATATCAATAAGTGAAATTAGCAATGCAAAACAAGTAATAAAAAAACAAAACATAATTGTAACAATCCCCAGTGATCTAGGAATTGTAGATCACTGGCGAACTACACACACACTATTAAACCACAAGTCCCGTCATGTATCTTTCACACAGCTGTTCCTGATTGCCATTAATCACACACACACACACACAGCCGGAGGATTGTCAAGGACTGATTATGAGAACTATATATTTCAATTTCCATTCTCCGTTCGTTGTCTGTTGTTTTTTGTTGCTCCCATGATGCTGTGTGTTTCTTGATCTGTTTTGCTTTTCTTGGTTTTTGTCTTGTTTCATTATTGTTTTTTCATTAAATGTTTAAATGCTGCTTTTGGACACGCACTTTGCTTTTGTTTTTATTTTCCTCTGCACTACACAATGGATTGTGACAATAATATAATATAGTTATAATATATAATTGATTTCATTTAAAGCACACACAGGTTATCACAAATTTCAGATTCTACAATTCATTTATTCATTCAGTCAGTCAGTCAGTCAGTCAGTCAATTAGTCAGCCAGCTAGCCAGTCAGTCATTCATTATATGTAAAATGGTACTAATACGTTCAGTTTAGGTATTAATAGTATTTGAGTGTATTGGTAATTTATGTATATTTTACCTTTAGGGTAGTAATATGCAGCCTTTACTTATGAATAAGATGTTTCTGAGCTTGAATAAAAGAAAAGCAGTTAGAGCTTATAAAGCAGATTTTACAATAAAAACGTTCAAAGGAGTTTAAACACATTTCCTGTTCAAATGAATAGCATGCCAATTAAGAGGAGACATTCTCTATGTTGTTTGTAGGCGAGATTGTGGTGGGGTTTACTTGCCCGCGGTTGCAAAAAAATAAATATTTCAGAAGCAGTTGAGGCCTACAGCAGCACCACAGCTCTGGTTGAACTCTACCGCCCATTTACTTCAGCCATTAAGTTAACAAGCAACATTTGTATTTACCACCAGGCCCGGGTGGTTAGGAGCAATCAAAAACTAAACATCACAGGGGAATGCAAGGGAAACAGAGATGGAAAGTGAAAGAGGTGGATGGGGAGGGAGAGAGAGAGAGAGAAGGTTCAGGTTGATATGTCAAGAAAAACTGGGGTGAAGTGCTGACACGTCGACGTCTTAGCTGATAACGCTTAAATCATTTTTCCTCCAAAACTTCAGTCACCGGGCTTCAAAGAGATATAGCCATAATACAAATTTTTGGAGTAAGTAGTGGTGTTTGAAGTTATTTTATGGGATTTTGCTGTAAGGCCCAGAATTGATTTGCAGAGGGGATAAAAGGAAGATACTTTATCTTTGGAGCTTTGTCGGAAAAAGCTTAGCATCCATTGGTGGTTCCGCCAATATGCCTGCAGGGCAAGGGCTGGGTGGGGGGGTGGTGGTGGTGGGGGTGGGGGTGCTTGGTTAGCTGGCATTGACATTATATACCAGAATGGATTGTGCTGAGTGTACACCTCCTGCTGCTTATGAGCTGCTCTTTCATAATCTTTCATGAACCATACAATGTTTTATTTAATGTACTGGGTCAGAGAAAAAACTTGAGAAAAAACATATTAATAATGAAAGATGTGGGGCTTGGGAGGGAGAAGGCAAAAGAGGAGAGAGAAGGGAGAGAAAACTTGGTTTGAGGCTTCTCTCTGCAAACAGGTCAGGGGGACCTTTTGAAGTCTGCAGCTCCTGTGCAGTCAATAGTTTAAAAACTTGTGTTATGTCTGAATGTGAGGCTAGCTCTGAGCTTCTTTCGCTCTCGCTACCTGACAAATGCCAAACATCTCATCTGTAGTGTCCAGTGGCTCTCCGCTGTGGTAGAAAGAGAAGAGTGAGCAGATTCTCTTCAGGCTTTACAGTTTAAACACACTGGACAGAATCCAGCCTCCGAAATCCTCCAGTGTAAACACGGGAGGTTTTTTTTCCATCTTTCCCAAAGCACCTCCCATAAAATCAACAAATTTCATGACATATTGCTTTTCGCATCGCTCCAATGCTGCTCCCGCTTGTGATCTTGACCTCCGATCTATTTGTACAAACAGGAACAAGCTTGGGCTGTGTGGGCATAATGCACTCTATCCCCCTGTGTCTGCACATTTGCAGGCTGTTAAGTAGGGCAGAGGCAGCTGCGAGCTTCTTAATTGCTTAATTGCGCTCATTATTTGAACTGAGGATGAGCTCACCTCGTGCCGTTAATTGAAAAGGTACTGCAGTGCAGTCTTTCTGAATGGCACGGTCCCTCGAGGAAGACGGCGACTCTGATGTTGGGCTAGTGCGCGACGCTCTGTCTCTTTTTCTCTCATTCCTTCTCCCTCGCTCCCTCCCCAACGCTCGATCGCATATGCTGTGTATGTGCTATCTGAATTCTCGCTGATTCTCCAGGACATTGCAGGCCTATCAGATGAAAGAAGCGCATCTTAGAAGCTCCAAACCCTCAGAGGAAGGTCCAGGGGCCATGTGACTTATTTATGACTCTTGTGACGACGTGATCCCCCTCCCTGGCCTTACAGTAACACACACACACTCTCTCAAACACACCCACGCCGCATCTCTCTGACTTTCGCATGGCGTGGCCTCCTCACTCTATTTAAAAAATAAACAGGAGACTGGTGTCTGTGCTAATAATTCATGGCTGGGGACAGTGAGAGGTGTTTATGTGGGGAAATGAGATGCTCTTAACACCTGCTCCTCTGTGGAAATGCCGCCCCATCTGGAAAAACAGGGCTATTGCACATTTTAGCCTTGCTTATACTTTGTTGTTTTACTGCTTGTGAATATCAAACAGAGAGTCATCTCATAACAATGGGAATTTAAAGGTATAGCTGCCAGTACTGAGGAGATCTGTGGCTTTGCTTCAAGATGAACTACTAGGCAAAGTACACTTTAGAATAAGCAACAATCTGATTGGATGTTAATAGGTTTAATAGGTTTAGTTTGGATTTAGCTTTCAGAGATGTGCATATCACGCACCTTTACCCTGCTGTAATTATATGCAGTTCTCATTTAGAAAGTGCTTGTAAATTTCATTTACTAATTTTCCAATGAAATGTCAAATAATTTTTTTTAAACAAATTAAAACTTTATGGTTTACCATCTAAAATGTAACGGAATCCTTTTAAAATACTCTAGTTTGTACAATTTGCATACTAATATATAGCCTTATAGGTTCAGGCTACACAATAAAAACCCAATTTTGCCCAATTAACAGCACATTTTCTCTCCCAGCATGCGTTTTTGGTGTACAGGTGTTTAGCAACTTTGGTTTTGATGTAAAACATCTGCCATCAATACAAAACAACTATTGATATGGGAATTCCATTGAATCTCATGACTTAATAGTAATATGTCCTTGACTTTTGCATATTTCACGCCATGCTAAAATGTAGGTGTTCATATTTTTTGTGATTTTCTCTGTTCTTGCACACATTAAACAAAAAAACAACAAAAAAAAAAAACATCAGGAATATAAATTGTTTATAATCCTTTGTCATGAACATAAAATTGCATGACCATACTCTGCAAGGAATTTTTTGTATATGTGTTTATATTTTATGTATATTTGAAATTACACATCTAAAATCAATGGTGAAAAATAACTTATGTTATAAAGGGCGGTTCATTCCGCTGTGGCGACCCCAGATTAACAAAGGGACTAAGCCAAAAAGAAAATGAATGAATGGATGAATGAATATGTTATAATGGCAAAGTTAAACCCTAATATATCATTTAATTAAAAAAATACCATGTTTATAGTGTATTATTTCAATGGCAAATCTTTTCGACCAAATAATTTGTAGAAAATGCATTAACAGCTCAACTGGACGAGAAATCCTTCAAGTAAACACTTGAAATGATTGAATTGGAATAACATTTCTAAGGGGTGGTGTAGACCTTTTCCCATCAAGAAGATATAAACACTTAATCACGTTTAAAACTGAAATAGGAAAGTATTGTGCGTGTGTAATGTGGTAGAAATTCAGATGTTGAACAAGCTGTTGTTTTTGTAGGATGATATACATATTCAATAAGCAATAGTAAAAATGATATAGTGCAAACAATAAGAACATTTATATTAGTGTACTCACACACTCTCAGAAAAAAGGTATACGTTGGTACAAATAATGTTCTTTAACGAACAGTTTTGTGCCTCTGTAAAAAAATTTACCTTATAAGGTACAGAAAAGACCTTTATGATACTGTTCTGTACCTTTTATGGTACAACTGAAATGAAGGTACACAATTCTTCTCATATAAAAGGTACAAAAGTGTTGAACAACTTATTTTTTTATTACATTATCTATGAAAATAAATATGACTGGAAAGACAAAGTGATTTTATGAATAATTTCCATATTAAAACATGAATCATAATTTAAAAGCATATGTTTAAAGAAACATAAACATTAATTATAAAGTTCTATTTTACAAAACAACTGGTTAAACATAAAACTATATGTATTGTAAACTAAACATTAAAGGCATTTAAATAAATGTTTGGTAAGTATTTTTGACACGGTTAAGGTACAAAGTGTCTTGTCACTGTAGTGCCTTCATAGATCAGATGTGTACCTTTGATGAAGGTACAATATTGTATCTGCAGGTTTTAAAAGGTACATTTTGGTTTCCCATGGTACAAATCATGCCTTTAAAAGGTACAAACTGCATTGGTACAAATTTGTTTCTTTGTCTTAAGGTACAATTCTGCCCCATAAAAAGGTACTGCCCCAGTGACAAGGATTTGAACTTTCTTTGGTACAACATTGTACCATTTTTTTTCTGAGAGTGAACCAAATGATAAAAAAAAACTAATTTGTCCATGCATATGTAGGTATTGAAAGCATTGCTTTTCTCTTTGAGAATGATGCTACAGGGATACCCTGCACTCTCAGAAATAAAGGTACGTGAGCTGTCACTGGGGTGATACCTTTTCGAAAGGTACAAATTTGTACCTTAAAGGTCCATATTAATACCTCAAGGGTACATATTAGTACCTAAAAAGTACAAAAGTGTTCCCCCTAAAATTTTTAGGTACTAATATATACGTTTAAGGTACCAATATGGACCCTTCAAGTACAAATGTGTACTTTTTGAAAAGGTACCACCCCAGTGACAGCTCGCGTACCTGAGAGTGTGGGGAGCCCCAAACCAAGTGTCAACATGTAAATTCCAGTAGATGCTAAATGCAAGAATCAATAATTTGATAAATTTTACCAGCTCATTACAAACTACAGTGATGTAAGTGCATGCTGATTGGGTGAATACATGTCAGACATGTTTTGTAAGTTCTTTTCTCAATGATGTGTAGCAATAAAAGTTGCCATAGGTGATTTAGTCCTCTTTTTTGCTGTTTCAATTGTAGAACTTTTATGTGTATGTTTCATCTCCATAATCAGAAAGCACACGATGCACAATTATTTTGATCACAGTGTCTTCCTTCTGCCACTTTTTTATCTTATTTATTTAGTTGAATCCAGAGGTTGATGTCACTGTCAACTACTTACATTGATTCAGAATTCCTAATTGGGAATGTAACCCGAAACATAGTTCAAGGGAAATTTGTTCCTAGAGAAATAGGGCTAGTGGCCAATAATAACTATGACTGAGTTCCTGTAACCACCCAGTGTTAAGCCCCTACTATTGTGTATTCTTTCTTTTTCAGGGCATTACTGACATCAAAACACTATTATTAAACACACTGCTTTGGTTGCAATTGTTTGTTTGCACTTATCCAGAAGTCATTAGATAACTCTTGATAACACCATGCATATCTTAAGAGGTGGTAACCAATAACTGTTTGGAAAGTAGGATGTAGTAGAACATTTCTTGTCAGACACAGTGAATATCATTTACAGTTTTGAGATAAATAAAAAGCACAAATTCAACACAGCCTCTTTGGAAATGTACTTTTACATTGGAAACCACACACAAAAAATGTACTTTACCAAATGTTTGACTACTGTTTCTTGGTAACATTAGCTCAGCGTGGTAGCATGATGCTAAATCCTTTGTTCCTTTTCACACTAATGATATTTACAGGGACATATTTTCAATAAATAAACTGCTATTTTCATGCAGCTCTTTGCGCTACATCAAATAAATACCAAAAAACAACTGTCTCTGATTTGTAATGGTTGTCTCACAGCAAGAAGGTCGCTAGTTCGAGCCTTGAATGGGTCAGTTGGCATTTCTGTGTGGAGTTTGCATGTTCTCCCCGTGTTCGCGTTGGTTTCCTCCGGGTGCTTCGGTTTCCCCACAAGTCCAAAGACGTGGTACAGGTGAATTGGGTAAGCTAAATTGTCTCTAGTATATGTGTGTGAATGGAATTTTATGGGTGTTTCCCAGTGATGGGTTGCAGCTGGAAGGCATCCACTGCCTGAAACATATGTTGGATGAGTTGGCGGTTCATTCCCCTGTGGCGACCCCAGATTAATAAAGGCACTAAGCCGAAAAGAAAATGAATGAATGAATAAATGTTTGTCTCACCTTTCCATCTCCATGTAGACAATGTTTCCAGCATGGTCAGTTTACTTGGTAGCCACTTTGTACTGTGTTGTACTTGTGATTCAGAGTACTCAGGTTTGAGTCTGGGGTAGTACAAATCCACAGAAGAGATAACACATAGTGAAAAATGAAGCTACATTTTGTGGTTGCAGTGCACTTTTCTCTTACATTTGCTTTTGAAAACATTATTGGTGAAGTTTTTGGGAAGATTTAGGTCAGTGTTTTGTTAGGTGCCTGTATGACAAGCCCTACCTTCTCATGGACATGTAAAAGAAGGACATGTATCTGAAACATACAACAAAACATACTCTAAGTAGCATAATTCAGATTTGCAAAAATCGTCACTTTGGAATTATAAGGTTCTATCTGCGTTCTGAATGATTTTGACATATTGAGCGAGTTTTTGCATTCCATATAGCAAACAGTATGTGTGTAACATTTGAATTTTAAATAAAAAGTATTAAAATGTAAACAAATTATAAAAAAAACACCCCATTTAATAAGAATATGTCAATAACTCAATTTTGACATAAATGTCAGATAGAACCTTATAATTCAACCCAGGCTCATTCTGAAAACGTACCTCTACAGATGTTTCTGAAGACCGCGAAATACGTTCCAGCGGCACGTTTTTCTGCAGTTTTTGTTTTTGTGAATCCACGAGAGGACGCTGTGTACACTTCTTGAGATCTCAAATTTCCCTTGCGAGTGCCATTCGTGCCTGCTGTTCTCACGTAAACCCACCAGAGGCCGTTGTCGACTGACTTTTTGACAAACTTTTTAACTGACTGAGCGAACGATCGACTGACCCACCCTCCCCCTTCCCTAAACCCAACCAATAAAATTTTTTGGATTTTGTTTTCGTCTTACCTGCTTTCTGGAACAGCTTTTCACCGGACTTGAACCCCGTCGTCATGGTCAACTCTGCTCTGCGTCTCAAGTCTGTCAACGTACATGGCGCTTAAACGGGACAAACTGGTTGCAGCTGGAATGCCATCCACACGGAGGTAAGCGGTCAGCTGGTAAGCGAGAAAAGGAACGGAGTCACACTGCTCCATAGCATTCGTTTAAAAAATAAATAAAGCAGCAATACACACCTCTGGCTACATAATTTGTGGTCTCCAGAAACGTCTGTAGGGCTACGTTTTCAGAATGAGCCTGTGTTGTTTTATTTCTAAAGTGACAGAATGTACAGTAGATAGTGTCCTGGAGCAATTTGTAGCTGGAGCATGTAGCATGTAGCATGTAGCTGGAGCAATTTCCAATTTTCAAACATGTCTGAGGCAGATATTTTTAATCAACCTGCACTGTAAAAAAAATATCTGTAAATTGACAGTTTTACGTATTTTCTGATTCATGTTTTTCCTGTGTTGTTTTTTTTTCATTGTAGGCTTTTGAATTGTATCATGGGACATTGCTCTTTCTTCCAGCAAATTTTAACATTGAAAAGTTTGAAAAAGTGACTTTTATAAGTATTTTTAATAGTTTGAAGTGATATATTGTCTGGGTTGGTGTTGTTTATTACAATAAAAAAATGGTAATAAGCTGCCAGTATTTTCTGTTATTTTATAAACTTGCTTTTCTATATATTATTTCTTGTCTAACAATACCTTGTCTCAAACTACTAAAATGTCAATAAAAGTTACTTTGTTAAACTGCAGAGTTGGTTTTTCAACATTAAAAGTTGACAAAGCAGAAATCAACATCCCATAATGCAATTCACAACCATAAATAAACGGAAACACAAAATACCTAAACTGTTAATTAACAGATATTTTTTACAGTGTGGGATCGAGCAATTGTATACCCTTTTTTAAAGGATGCCATCCCATTGACATTTAATTACACTTCTGTGCCAATTTTCAGGGTGTGTTAGTAAGTGGCCATTTACACTGTAATAATGTATAGGCAGCCATTTCTAATATATCCTACAATTATACAGTTTATTTAGAACAATTTTGTGGTTTCAAATAATAGTTTTGATAATTAATTTGATACATTAGAACACAGTGGCTCAGTGGTTAGTACTGTCGCCTCACAGCAAGAAGATCACTGGTTCGAGTCCCGTTGGGCTAGTTGGCATTTCTATGTAGAGTTCTCCTCCGTTCGTGTGGGTTTCCTCTGGATGCTCCATTTTTTTTTTCCCCCACAGTCCAAAGACAATGCGTTATAAGTAAATTAGATAAACTAAATTGTCTGTAGTTTTTGAGTGTGAATGTGAGGCTCTGTTTATACTAATACATTTTAGTTTTAAACATTTACACAACCCTAGAGTTTTCAACCAGAAGAGGCCGTTTCGGTTTTAAAACGCTGCTGCTTCATGTCAGTGTGTATGGGGGAAAATGGAGACATCTGAAAACGGAGGCATGGCTGCTGACATTCTTATTGGGGCTTTTCCCTCAATATTAAGTAGCCTACACAAAGTTCAGTCTTGCATTTTTTCCTCAGACTTCGCAAGTTTGATATGGAAAACTGCAGAGGACACGTTGGTTAAATATTCAAAGGCAACAGTGTACTTTATAATGTCACCCTGGCTCTTAACAATAAAATGAAAACACGATATAAGGAAATGCCTATTTTCATTTTGATATTAACAACTTAACAGACACCAAAAAATGTAGACCTTCACTATATGCATATTTATAACATTAACTCTTTTCAAATATGCAGAATCAGTGTACGTGGTTACATAAATTAATATATTGACTTATCTTTGCGCTCAGCCAAAACACGTTACCTGAGAACAAGCAATATATATTCAAAAGACCCAAGTTGGGGAATATGTCGTTAGATATAGACAACAAGATGAATTAAATATCACTTAGTTATTTATGAATTAAATACCATTAGTTTAACTAATATAGTGAGATTAGATTCAGCAGTATATTCTTGATGAACTGTCCGACATGCGCTACTCTAGCCTGTGGTTGTGTCCTTAAAGCATCCGCTGCCTGCCGGGAGCTCAGACAACTGCAAACGCTGCAGCAGATGCCAGAGTGTGTGTGCGGTCACGTGATGTGTGTTTTCAGAGGTGTAATGTGGACGGAGATCTTTTCAGAAATGCTTAAAAAAACGTCAGTGTGGACCTGGATCATTTTCAGTTTAAAATGGCATTTTAAAACGTAAAATGAATTAGTGTAAACAGGGCCTGAGAGTGTATGGGTGTTTTCCTGTATTGGGTTGCTGTTAGAAGGGCATCCGCTGCGTTAAAAAAAAAATGCCGGAATAGTTGGCAGTTCATTCTGGTGTGAAAACCAATGATAAATAAGGGACTAAGGACAATAAATGAATGAATGTTACAACACCTGATTTGCTTTACTTTATGTACCTATCCCTATTTAGCGTCAGCCTTTGCTTTTTGCAACACCTATGTTATTCAGTAAAATGACCTTGAGGATAATGGATCATAAATTAAATAAGCTATGTAGAAAAAGAGTGAAGTGTTCATATTACTTAATTAGCTCTTCTTTTGAAAGTGCCCTGTTTGCATCACTTTATAAACCTTGTAGACTGAATTTTCCGGACAGCTAAAAAAAACTCTATGCGTGCAGGTAGCTAACGTTGCATAAAATCATCGGTCCATTTGCATCTTTCAGGATCAGGCTGGAAGCCATTTCTCTCTGACCTCATTCTAATTGAGCATGGCAAAATGCTATTTCCATATGCCTCTCTCGCAAACACTTTCATTTCTGCCTTTTAACAAAGCCTTTTTGTTGGAAAATATGTTACTAATGGCTTATAAATTAATAAGCAGCCAAACTGAAGTTGATTTTTATACAAGGTGATGCAAGACTGGCTGGCGTATCTGTCATTTTATTCCCATTCCAGAATTTTCTGGACGAATGCATTTCCATATCACAGATGCTATAATGCATCTTTTGTCATTTTCTCTCACTAGTGCCGAGGCAGCGGCACTGAATGTCCTGGTGTGATTTACGCTCACAATCCCAGTCATTAATTTTCTATCATTGTAAAAATATGATTCATGTTTTGCGGGCTGTCAGTATTACTTATTTAGACGTTCAGAGGGGAAAACTCAGGCCCTCTACTTAATGGAATATAAAGTTGCAAGGTCTCATTCCCGCGCTAACATTAAACAACAGGAGCTACACATGTGTTAATGTGTGCTCCCAAAGCACCTTAATTCAACTTGAAATTCCTAATGGAACTGACTTTCAGTGCTGGGCTGTCTGAGGTGTGTATAGGAGGGGGGATGCTTAACACGTAAATTCACTTGTCTTTGTCGTCTGTGTTTGTCTGGCAGCTTAACTGCTCTAGTGCTTGTATGTCTGCTGGAAAGTGTCGGCTGATCACAGCATAGCCAGATGCGTCTCCGGACAATGACCTGCTTTTGTTTTTATTTTTCTATATTTTTTAAAGTTAAGTCATGGCTATACCTGCAGTGACAACTTTTATATTATATCAAATGTGCTGTTGGACTATTTTTTTTTTTATACATCGTTACAATCAAACTTTAGATGTGACAAATTAATTTCAAATGTGATGCAGTATAAACAGTTGACATTAAATATGTTGCATGTTCTATTTTATAGAGCATTTTGATGAATTTGCTAATAACTCTAATTCTTTTTGCACATATCACATTTGTATTCAACATATATAAACAAACAATACAAACAAATAAATAAATAAATAAATAAATAAATAAATAAATAAATAAATAAATAAATAAATAAGTAAATATGAGGCGTCATGGTGGCGCAGTGGGTAGAGCCTCGGCTGGGTCAATTGGCATTTCTGTGTGGAGTTTGCATGTTCTCCCCATCGCATGGGTTTCCTCCGGGTGCTCCGGTTTCCCCCACAGTCCAAAGACATGCGGTATCCGCTTGTTAAGTCGTGACGTATCGGTGACGTATGGAATACTGTTTCCGGGTCCAAGCCACCACTCATTTGAATTGGAAAAATTGTCATAAAATGCTTTAAAGTGAATCTTATATGCAATCATAATGTACACAACAGTATCTGGCTGCATCACAAATAATAAAATTGTTAACAATTTATAACATTTTTTTAATCTTTCTGGTCATTGGATATTAGGCAAAGACATATATATTGCGATCGTGATTTTCAAAAGTATTACATCGCTGTGTAAATATTTATTAATACCATTTAATGAGTCTTCCGATACAGTTTGATAGAGCGATTGGACCCAGAAGCCGCTTCGCGTGATGTCACACTTAACAAGTGGATAGAAGAATTGAATAAGCTAAATTGGTAGTGTATGAGTGTGATTCCAAAAGTGTATGGGTGTTTCCCAGTGTTGGGTTGCGTCTGGAAGAGCATCCACTGTGTAAAACATGTGCTGGATAAGTTGGCAGTTCATTCTGCTGTGGCGACCCCTGATTAATAAATGGACTAAGCCGAAAAGAAAATGAATGAATAAATGAATAAACAAATGTAAACATCCACTTTTTAATTTATTTTTATTTAAAATTCATGTCGAGTTTGAATAATATGTACTTGCATTGATTAACTGTGGTTCTCTGATATAAACCTTAAAAGCAAAGCACTTTAATCAAAGTTTTAATGTTTACATATACATATATGAAGAGTTTAGATGCAAAAACCCCTAAATGCCATTTGATATTTTCTTCTTAAATTAGCATTTTTCACCAACTTTTGTGTGTTGGCGTAGTAATTTTGCACTTATAGTAATGGATAAGTTCTTTTCATTGCCTTTCAAGTGACATAACTGAACATAAACATGAGAGGTTGAGAATTTTAGGAGAACATATTAGAAGGCATTTAAAGGTTTTTGCATCTGAACTCTTCATATGGCATATATTTATGTTCATTTTGTTATGTATTTATTTTTATTGTTTTTGCTCATTTTAAAAATCACCCTTTTCCCCATGACATATTTTAGTAATTACATTATATTAACCTAATTATAATAACCTTATAATAACATTATAATAACCTATATACCACATTAAAACCATTTAGAAATCATATAATCTGTTTAAGATTTTAAAATGGATATCATTGGGTAATGACATGATGATTGCAAGGATTAACATTTCATTGATATACGCTAAGTTACTACTCATATCACCTCACTGGTAAAAAGTGAATATTTGACATTACCTTTAAATAAATTTAGTAAACCCATTGCTTTAAAAATAATGAGTAAAATAATGGTGTGCATAATTATTTTTTTTATGAGTTCACAGTTCCCAGTTACAAAGGCTTCACTCACTTTTTAATAAGTAACAAACTAATCATTTTGCAGTGTTTATCTAAAGGTGATTTTTTAAGGGTTTATATTGCATACATGACTTTTTTTTCTAGCATTTTATAATTTTATTATATGGTATTGTTTTACTTTATTCATTACAGTAATTCAAAACTATCCAAAATGCATTTGTGACTCAAGCATTGAGTCACACCTCATCTAATTAGTCCTCATCAAATAACACAGATTCAAACACAAAGACTGATGACCATAGACTGAGTCAGAGCTGAATGTCTGGCCAGCCTCGACTGCAGATGACAGCGTCCCTTCCACATGAGTGCACTAGAAAGTGCTGTTCTCTTTGACAACCAAACTTTCTTTCACACTTCATCTTTCACTTTTAAAAAGAGGATGAGGCAACAGAATGAGTGCCACTTTCCCCATCAGCAGTTCGTTTAAAAAGATGAAAATGAATAGTTTTTTTTTTTCTTCTGAACTGTAGTTGTTACAGATATTTTGTATTCACTCAAATACTACAATATCTTCAAAATATTGCTTTATTATGTATTCTTTTATTTTAGTCCATTTGACTTTAACTTTAAACAGATTTCAATATTGGCTGAAGTTAGTCCAGTTAATTTTAGCCATTCAGAATGTGACTGAATTTGAAAATACCACTTCATTGAACCTTTTTTAAAGAAATATTTGCAGAATTAAAGTAATTATCCAAAAAAAAAAAAATTAATTATCTCATACTCTTCACTTATTCAGAAAATTTTTGAGTTTCCTTGTTATGTTGTAGTGGCACGGTGGCTCAGTGAATAGTGCTGTCACCTCAAAGCAGGAAGGTTGCTGTTTCGAGCCCAGACAGGGTCAGTTGGCATTTCTGTGTGAGTTTGCACGTTCTCCACGTTCGCCTAGGTTTCCTTCGGGTGCTCAGGTTTTCCCCACGAGTCCAAAGACATGCGCTATAGGTGAATTAGGTAAGCTAAATTGTCCGTAGTGTATATGTGTATGTTCTGATTCTCCAGGTTGGGGATTGAGCGTTGGGTTAACGACCCACTTCGTAAAAAGTAGGTGTTAAGACACACCAAAGTGTAATGGCTAGATATCAACTTTGATATAAAATGGCCTTGGGAGTAAGTAAGGTCTTATCTACACTAATACGTTTTAGTTTTAAAATGGCGTTTTAGAACAAAAACGATCCTCTTCCACACTGGTGTTTCCCTTAGCGTTTCTGAAAAGATCTCCGTCCACACTACATGGCTGAAAACGCATATTACGTGACCACACACACACACACTCTGGCATGCACTGCAGCGTCTGCACACATCTGAGCCCCTGGCAGTCAGCGGGTGCTTTGAGCATACCTCCCCAGATGAGAGCGGCGCACGTCGGCCAGTTCACCTAGGATCTTCCAGCCTGATCTCATGAGAAAACGTAAGTATTTTACGTTTTGACAGTTTAGTGGCTAATTCGTATGAATTCGTACGAGTTCAGTCGTACGAAATTGTACGATTTTAAAAAGGAGGCGTGGCACCTAACCCCACCCCTAAACCCAACCGTCATTGGCGGATGAGCAAATCGTACTAAATTGTACGAATTAGATCGTACGAATTCGTACAAATTAGCCACTAAATCAAAAAGTTACAAATTGCTGTGAGATTGTGTTGGATCTTCTGCTGGATTTCATCTCACTATAGTTGTTAAATGTGATATTTAATTCATCCTGTCTCTATCTAAAGACTCTTTGGTCTTTTAAATATATTAGGTAACATGTTTTAGTTGAGCACAAAGATAATTTAATATTTCAATTTATGTAACCGCATACACTGATTCTGCCTTTTTGACTGATTGCTTGTCTATATTGTATGAACTTATTGTACGTTATATTTTTATAATGGCCATTATTGATTATTAATACTGATATTCAGCATAATAGACAGGGTATCATACTTTGAGGAAAATGAAAGGAGGCAGTTATGTTATAGGCTCTTTTTGTTATAAATATGCATTCAGTGAAGATGACGACCATATAAATATGTAGCTACATGATGCCTCAACATTTTTAGTGTCTGTTAAGTTAATATCAAAATGAAAATATGCAGTTTCTCAAATCATGTTTTTATTTTATTGTTAAGATATTGTTAAGATGAAACAACATAGCCAGGGTGATGCGAATGACGTTATAAAGTACACTGTTCCCTTTGTCCTCTGGAGTTTGTTTTCCAAATAAAACTTGTGAAGTCTTAACTTATGGAAAGAATGCAAGGGTGAATTTCGTGCCATTGAGGAAAAAGCCCTATTCAGATAGATGAATGTCTGCTGCCATACCTCCATTTTCAGATGTCTCCGTTTTCCCCCATCCACATTGACCCGGAGCAGCAGCATAATAAAACCAAAACAGCCTCTTCAGCGTTTTCACAAAGCTCCATTTTCAGGGCTCGAAAACTTTGTGTTAGTGTGGACGGAATGCGTAACGGTAGCAAAATGTGTGTGTTTTAAATCTACAATGTATTAGTGTAAACGAGGCCTAAGTAAGTTATGTTGAACACACACCCATTGACTTCCATAGATATTTTCTCATACTATGGAAGTCAAGGAGTTATAGCAACCAGCATTCTTCAAATTGTGAATCTTATTTTGTGTTCAACAGAAGAAAGAAACTCATAAAGGTCGAAAACCACATGAGGGAGAATAAATTAAGTATTTTTCAATTTTGTGTAAATGATTTCTTTAATATAATATGTATTATTTAATCCGATCAAGAATATTAGTCCAATTTAAATACCTTTTTCTTTCAGTGTTTTATTTTGCATTTATACAGTGTAAACCAAAGATAAGAAGAAAAAAAAAAAACCCTGAACATTTAGTTTCTGATGTTACAAGACACTGACTGACACAGTGTTAATCTGCCCTCGGTCATGCCACTATATAATTAACTTGCTGCCACTGCAGAGTTGTGGAAATTAGAAGGTTAATTAGACACAAATGAAAGACATGGATCAGGTTAGCAGATGCTTTAGCACAATAGCCTCCCTCACCAGGTCTTCATGAGAAAGTGTTAAATCGAATCCTTCGCAAGCTAATACAGACTGACATACCTTCAACATAATTATTGCCGAACAACTTCATCTGCTTCCTACCAATCCACAACTGGAGATTTGAGTCCAGATTGGATGTCCACTCATGCTAGTTAAATGAAGCTTATACAGCACATCTGAACTAAAGGCATATTTAGCATTGGAGGATCTCAATAATAGATTCCTATTGAGTTGAGAAGAATCCAGTTTTGTTCCACATGAAGGCAGAGAGATCTTTAACAACTGTCTGAAGCCGTGTGGACATCAGTGTAAAACCTGGATCGAGACGTGAACTCGATATCATTGACAGAGTCTTCAATTAAGAAGACGTTTTCCAATGTCACATTAGAGTGGGATTCAATAGCAATCCATCAATAACCTTCTCTATTTACACACACAGGCTGGTGTGTGTGGTGACCTGCAGACTCGAAGGGTCACGGACAGTCTGGAGATGATCCAGGGTGAAGGGTCAATGTCTGATGAGTGTGTGATCTTTTGGAGGTCGTCCTGCATACTGCATGTCCACCCTGATTGACTCACAAATGGAGAGTCAATAAGGAAATACAGGCATCATCAGCATTGGGAACACATGATGGAGCCCCTGAAGACCCCCCCCCCCCTTCTCCACCACAATCCACAAAAGTTCAGCCCTCTGTCGACTTGTTTGCAGTGATTGTGTCGCTTTCTAAGTCCAGTCCCGGAAGGGCTCGGCCAGCCATGGGGTTACACATTGTTGATTTCTCCTGTTTTTGTCCTATCCTTAAAACCTCACTAATCCACGAATCCGACCTTGGATTTCAGCTGGGAAGCCAGAGGAGGAAAATAATTGGGTTGCTGCTAATAATTGGATTTTCTGCTTCTTTAGCTGAAAAAAATCTTAACCACTGTCCTGACAGGAAGAGTTTGGGGCAGTAAGCCGCTCTTCAGAGGCCTCGGTCGCCACATATAAAATGATTAGCATTCTGTGATATGATTACAGGCTCTGCTTTTAAAATCTAATTTTGAAAAAAAAAGGTTTATAAAATTCTTTAAGTGTTCTCTCAGTCCTCATTATCGAGACTTTAGACTCCTTTTATGAGGGATTTAAATGGGGAAAAAAGAAAGGTTACCTCGATTACATCTGTTGAAAAGTGGCTTTGCAGGAATTTAAGAGTCAGAAAGAGATATGAAAGAGCAAGACATGAGAAGATTGGGAGGGAAAACATCATGTGGATTTCTTGAGTTTGTAATCTTGTGGATTTTGAGTGTCGTCAAGTAAAATTAGGTTCTACTGCTCTATGAGTTGTGCTAAATTTGTTAAGTTACATAGGGGACATTTTAGTTTTTAAATATTACATATAATTCTTTCTTTCTTTCTTTCTTTCTTTCTTTCTTTCTTTCTTTCTTTCTTTCTTTCTTTCTTTCTTTCTTTCTTTCTCTAGACTCAAAAATGATGTTTGCTGTTTGTTAAAACTACTATTTAAAATAAGCTGAAACAACAAAATTCTTGAGTTTTTTGGCACAACTTAATTGTTTTATGTTCAACACACATACATTTGTAAAAAAAAAACTAATAAATTAACTTTTAACTACCAATACAAATCAATTGTGTGGAAACCAGTACATTCATCCATCTTTCCATCCATCCATCCATCTATCCCAATCCAGGCTCCTTCTGATAACGTACCCCATATACATTTCTGCAGAGAGCAAAATACGTCTCCAGAGCTAGTTTTTTTTTTTTCCTCCGCATGTGTACTTTTTCAGATCTCAAGTTTCTTTCGCAAGTGCCATTCGCACCTGCTGTTCTTATGTAAATCCACCAGAGGCAGCTGTAAACTAACTGACTTAGGGCCTACTCACACTATGCTATCCGAACCGTGCCCAGGCCCATTTTCCGGATCGTTTGAGAAGTGTGAGTGTTCTGAATCGGGCTCAGGCACGGTTCACTTGGCCGGTTGGAAGAGGTGTGCCAGAGCTCGGTTGACTTGGGCTTTCGAAACTAAAAGCGAGACAAGACTTTTAAGGTACTGTTTCATATGCGTTTATTAATCATCCTTACTGTTCAATGAATGCAAACTGTCGTAGTTTATTAAAGATGCAAACCTCTCACTGGACGAAAGCTCCGCACCTTCAGCAAACCTCCCAATTCCTGCAGCACAAGGACTTTATGATTGTTTATGAGCATCAAAAGTGGCTGATCTGTTCGGCGAAATATTTGACTGCTTGTCGCTGCATATCAAATGACTTAAACGACAATATAACTGAAGAAATCTCCACTGTGCTGAGCGAGAGCGCTTCTGACCGGTGCATCAGATGACGTAAGCGTGCCCAGGCCCGAATGTAATGCGAGTGTGGGCCGTCGGGGAGACGGGAGGGGGGATAAGCGTGCTTTGGCCTGGTTCAAGGAAACTGTACATAGTGTGAGTACGCCCTTACTGACTGACCAACCGACCGATAAACCCTACCCTCCCCCTTCCCTTAACCCAACTGCAGTGTTTTAAAAAGCAATCCAGAAAAAAGAAAAGCCTCCTGATTTTTACCACATTTACAGATTTTACCACATTCTCACCCTATTATTTACTTGTTTATTTTATCTTTTAGCTTTTGCTTGTGTCTAATACTTGCTTTCTGGAACCATTCTTCACTGGATTCAAGGAAAAGCATCATACTGCCACGTAGCATTCATTTTAAAGATGAAATGCAGCCATACGTAGCTCTGGCTACATAATTCACAATCTCCAAAAGTGTATGTAAGGCTACATTTTCAGAATAAGCGTATGTTGATCCATCTATCTATCTATCTATCTATCTATCTATCTATCTATCTATCTATCTATCTATCTATCTATCTATCTATCTATCTATCTATCTATCTATCTATCTATCTATCTATCTATCTATCTATCTATCTGTGTGTAAGTGCCCTTCATTTACACAACAAGGGCATAAAACTTTATCAATAAAAGTCATGTTTTAAAAATAATAACAGTACTATATTCTCAGTGCAAACTAGAAACAAAATGTTTATTTATTTATTTTATGTGAAAACATTGATGTCAATCATATGCGTTTTACATGTATAATCAAGTGTATGTATTTGACAACTGAAACAGCAATGGCAGGCACAGACACATAAGCTGTTTCTTTGCAAGGTGACATCTCCAACTACTGGCCCGGCATGCATAATACAGCATTTTTTTTTCCAAATGTTTTGCATTTTCTGTGAGAATTTTCATTTTCGGCTACACATGATTCTTATCAAAAGTGCAAAGACAATCCTTCCATTTTTAGTACATTGCTGTAATGTAAATGTAACCTTAGTTAGAAACATAACAAATAAAGTATGTAATCATACATGATCTGTACTTTAAGTTTACACAAATCTAATGGTTTCTTTGTGCCGTATCCTGTAAGTTATGTGTGTCATAAAAGTAATTGTGCAATATGTCAACTAATATTAGAAAACTATTCAGAAAAGAGAAATTATTAGAATTTTTAATATTAAGATTAAATTAGTATGATTGTTCAATTAGATTAAAATATAAAGATTAAATAATTAAGAGAATTAGAAAAGGAAAAGACATTCATTACATTAGGGTTAAGATAAGTAAAATATGTTGACAAACTTGCAAAGTTACAGTACACATACTGTGAGCCAATTAGAATGTCGGTAGAATGTCTTTTTGAGAATGAAGTAAAAATATTAAAAATAGAATTATATTGAGACCTAGAGTAAAACCAAAACTTAGCAAATCTTTTAGCATTTTAAAAGTTAACATTAGTTATTGCACTAAATCACAATCAATTTTATGTGACAGCATTTATTAAACTTTGTTAAAGTTACCTAAACATGCAGCTCTTCTTTGTTAAACAAAGGTCTGTTAACCAATATTTAGTAATCCACTGTCAAAATTAAATTACATGGTGGCTCAGTGGTTAGCACTGTCGCCTCACAGATAGAAGGTCACTTGTTCAAGTCCCGGCTGGGCCAATTGGCGTTTCTGTGTGGAGTTTGCATGTTCTCCTTGTGTTGGCATGGGTTTCCTCCGAGTGCTCCGGTTTCCCCCACAGTCCAAAGACTTGTGGTATAGGTGAATTGTATAAACTAAATTGGCCCTAGTGTGTGTATCTGTAAATAAGCGTGTATGGGTGTTTCCCAGTACTGGGTTGCAGCTGGAAGGGCATTTGCTGTGTAAAACATATGCTGGATAAGTTGGCGGTTCATTCCGCTGTGGTGATCCCTAATGAGTAAAGGTACTAAGGTGAAGGAAAATGAATGAATAATTAATGGATGCTTTAGAATTATAGCCTACTAGTCAACAAACTCAAATTTATTGTAAAGTTTTACTAACAATTTTAAAAACCACATGCAGCTACTACTAACACAAAAAACAATACTAAAACATACATTAATTAAAAACAAACTTTATAATGAAAAAAGAAAGTTTAGTTTTCTTTGTTTATTGCACCTAGCGCAGTTGTATAGAAGCGTTGAATTGTTACAAACATGCACAACATTTCTCCATAGTCAGAATCAAGTCTGAAAAGCCACCTTCATAGTTCAAAAGCCCTTGTCCTGTGTCGCTGTTGTGTGTGTGTGTTTGGAGTACAGCAGGAGCTGCAGTCTGGTAATTAGAGTTTGGCAGGGAGTCCGGGTGACTATGGCAATATGTAATTCTGCTCACCGCATGTGTGTACCTGCCGTGTACTTTGAGTCACATGTGAGACCAAACCTCAGACTGTATCAAAGGAAAGGGTGCAATGTGGCCCTGACTGGCCCTCTGGTTAAGCACACCCAGGAGGCCCTCCTGCAAGTCACCTTGCCAACGTTCCCTTGTGAAGCAACTCAAACCTGTCGACCTGCTGCTTGGACAATGGAGAATTCAAAGGCTCTGGGTTTCGATACAAGAGCTGTGATTCCAAAACAAACACAGAAGCCTCTGCAAATATCAGCGCACTGGTATCTTCCATCTGTGCACACCTTAGGTACTCAGTGGGATTTTGTTTTACAAATGTTTATGTGTAATAATGTTATTATTTTTTCTGTGTGCTGTTTTTTGAAGGCAGATGTTTATTAAAGACAGATTGTAGATGTTTCTGTTTGCATGCTGTTGTTGATTCAATAACAATAGTTCAGCGTGATAATATTAATATTGTTAGTTTATTTTTTCTATCACTTCTACTTCTACTTCTACTTAATAATAATAATAATAATAATAATAATAATAATAATAATAATAAAAATACAGTTCAAAAAAGTTTAATGTTCATGGTTATTATTCCTAATTAATTCCTAATATGTATAATTAATGTTTAATAATTTTAAGAATTAGAAATGTTTTAAAAATAACTCATTCATTTACCTTTTGCTTAGTCTCTATTTCAGAGGTCGCCACAGCGGAATGAACTGCCAACTATTCCAGCAAATGTTTTACGCAGTGGATGCCCTTCCAGCTGCAACCCAGTACTGGGAAACACCTATACACACTCATTCACACACTACAGATTTAGCTTACACAATTCAGTTCACATATAGCGCATGTGTTTGGACTGTGGGGGAACCAGAGCACCTAGAGAAAACCCATGCAAACACGGGGAGAACATGCAAACTCCACACAGAAATGCCAACTGGTCCAGCCAGGACCTGAACCAGCGTCCTTCTTGCTGCAAGGCAACAGTGCTAACCACTGAGCCACCATGCCGCCCTTTTAAAATAACTAATTCATTTATTCATTCATTTTCTTTTCGGTTTAGTCCCTTTATTAATCTGGGGTCGCCACATCGAAATGAACTGCCAACTTTTTCAGCATATGTTTTAAGCAGCGGATGCCCTTCCAGCTGCAACCCATCACTAGGAAACATTGATTACCACTCATTCACACACATACACTACGGACAATTTAGCCTTCCCAACTCACCAATAGCACATGTCTCTGGACTTAGAGAAAACCAGAGGAAACCCACGCCAACATGGGGAGAACGTGCAAACTCCACACAGAAATGCCAACTGACCCTGCCAAGGCTCGACCAGTGACCTTCTTGCTGTGAGGTGATCGTGCTACCCACTGCGCCACCGTGCTGCCCAAAATAACTAATTAATAAAATTAAATAAATAGTATTAATGAGTAAATCATTTAGAGTAGACTGATAGACAATTTCAAAAAATATCATAATGTCAAACAAAATAGTTTAGAAAAAGTCATTTCAAGTTGGAAAACCTATTATTATTATTATTATTACTATTATAACCATGTGGACACCAAAGACAAGGGTGATTTTGTTTTCTGAAGGTATATATTCAGTTTGATTTGCTTCTTCAGATACGCTCACGTTGAACCAGATAGAAAGGCATAAAAGTGTAACAGAGTTTACAATATTCAGTTAGTATAAAAAAGTCATTTCTTATTGCATTCACACCTTGTTTTATCCCATGCTGTTGTCATTTCAATAACAGTACTTCAGCATGACTATATAAGTGAACTTTACGATTTCTTCATAATTATTATTTACTTTTTGCTCAATTTGCTCCCAAGATGAATGATCAAAGCAAAGGAGAATCTTTACAGGAGAATCTGATCAATTTTGCATCAATTTTGCAGCTTGAATGAGAAGTCCTGCGCATTCAGCAGTACTTCAGCAGAAGTGAAAAATGGCTTGTGATGGAGGTATAATTGCATGCAAGAGGACACTAAACCCGGCAGTATCACAATAGCCAGGCGAAGGCAGACGCTGTGGTGTGGAAGTTGAAATGCAGGCAACAGACGATCCTCCCCCCATCAATTTATATATTATTGCATTGTAAAGGTCAAAGCTAAGAAAGCCTCTCAGAGTGACTACAATTACAGATCATTTCTGCAAGAGGCGAAAGAAAAGGAAAGACAGAGCCTGAACCTTTTGTGCATTTGTTTCAAAAAGCTCTATAATCTTGTCATATGGAATCAAGGCAAGCTGGAAACACTTGAGAGTTTATGTAATGAAAAAAACATCAGTCACATTATGGACGCTGAAATTGGTGTGGGGTTTAAAATTGACCTAATTTTCGAGCTAAGGGAAACAGTAAACAGTGTAATACATGTGTGCGCACACATATATTTGGATATACGTATGCATGCTCACACATACACATGTATGCTGTCAATACAAGAGAGCCAAAAGTACAGTCGATGCAGTACTGTATGTTTTGCTTGTATAGATACACATATTCAGGTTTGTTTTTTAGATTTTCTGAATGCTTTTTTTTCAATAAAATATTGTAGACAAACTACTTCATGCTAAAAAAGAACTACTCTGCAGTTTAACAAACATTTATTAACATTTTTAAGAAATATGCAGTTGAAATTAGAATTATTAAACACCTTTTTTTATTATTATTTCCAAAATTATGTTTAACAGAGCAAGAACATTTTCACAGTATGTCTGATAATATTTTTTTTCTTCTGGAGAAAGTCTTATTTGTTTTATTTTGGCTAGAATAAAAGCAATTTTACATTTTTTAAAAACATTTTAAGGTAAAATTTATTAACCCCTTTAAGCTGTTTTTTCCCCATAGTCTACAGAGCAAACCATTGTTAAACAAAAACTTGCCTAATTACCTTAACCTGTCTAGTTAACCTAATTAACCTAGTTAGGCCTTTAAATGTCACTTTAAGCTGTATAGAAGTGTCTTGAAAAATATCTAGTCAAATATTATTTGCTGTCATCATGACAAAGATAAAATTAATCAGTTAATAGAAATCAACTATTAATATTAAATACTAAATATTAAAACTATTATGTTTAGAAATGTCTTGAAAACTTCTCTCTGTTAAACAGAAATTGGGAAAAAATAAACAGAGGGGCTACTAATTCAGGGGGTTTAATAATTCTGACCAACTGTATGCAAATACATGTCCATATGCTAACAGTAGAAGTAATGGCATTTACCTGCATTTTATATACTTTACACAATTAATTCAGAAAAATAAACAGTTTCATACTAATAAAAATGTCAATTCAGCTTATTTTTAAAACTCAATGAAGGCCGTGCTCATAATGAATTATAGCTCAGCTTATAATTAGCATATAAGCAACAAGTCTATAAATACAAGCATAACCCACAATTTAAAACTCATAAATCAGTGTATAATGTGTTATGACCACATATATTGAAAATGAACTGCATCACTAATTTTAATAACACTTCTTTTAATATAGTTATAAAACTGTCATTTTAATGCATAATAGATTATGCTGTATACATTTATAGAACTGTTATGCTTGATTATAAATAATTATAAACATATTTATAATTAATTATGAACATTGGCTTCATAGAAAGTGTTGTCAAACCTTTTTTCTTTTTTCACAAATTGTGAGAGCACACATCAAGATTAACTAATGCAATTTAAAAGTCTAAATAAACAGACAATTTACATATTTGTAAAATTGAAAATTGCTTTATATAAAATATATTATTATTATTGTTTTTTATTATTTATTATTCATGGTTATGTTATTACATTTAATTTTATTCATGTAAAAACATTGATGTAGCCTATAAACAAAATGTGACCTCATAACAGCTATGACATTTCGGTGGGAGTTTTGTAATGGCCATTATAAATGACCAGTTTAATTGAATGTGATGACGTGAGTCAGGGACACCACACTGTCCAGGCAGACAAACAGCTCCAATAAGCATTATCACTCTCTTTATTTCTCTCCTTTTCGTGGAGAGAGAGAGCTATAGTAGACACTTTGTTTTCATACAATTGCCCAAAACGTGTCGCCTCCTTGGCTACACTCAAAAAAAAAAAAGCTCCCATGACAAACAAATGACTGTTCTTTTTTCCCACCCTTATTTTTCCAACACTATGCCAATGGAAGAAAAAAATAATTAAAACTGAGTGACTGAATTGTGTACAAGGTGGACCCTCTGTTCAGTAAGCCACTTTTATTTGAGAAAAGCCTTTTTTGGAAATAATATGTTCTGCACTGCTTAAGTCTGAGATCAAATGCTCTCTCATAACGCCGGGGTAATTAGATTTCACTATGTAAATGGCCTTTGGAGGCCGCAAAGAGCGAGTGGAAGAAGGGAGAGAGGAGGCAAAAGCAGCCTCTTGTTTGTTCACTGCTGCCTCCCTCAGGACATTCAGGATTCTGTCGCTTGACAATTTATAGTCCGAACAACAGCAGCACTACCAAAGAAACTGTTGCGATAAATAAATAAATAAATAAATAAATAAATAAATAAATAAATAAATAAATAAATACATAAATAAATAAATACTACGACTACTAACAAGATGATATAAAATAATAATAATAATAATAATAATTATTATTATTATCATCATCATCATCACGACAGTAAATAAATAAATAAATACTTCGACTACTACCACTAAAAATAATATTAATAAAAAATGATGATAATAAAAATAAAAATAATATAATAATAATGATGATAATAATAATAACAATAATAATAATAATAGCAATAATAATAATAATAATAATAATAATAATAATAATAATAATAATAATAATAATATCTATTATTATTATTATTATTATTATTAATAAATATGAATTAAAATTACTTATGACAATAAATAAATAAATAAATAAATAAATAAATAAATAAATAAATAAATAAATAAATGCATGCATGCATCCATACATACATACATTAGCACTATGTGTCACAGACATAAAGATATATAAATCAATTGGTTGAGATATGATAAGTGAAATGTAAGATGATGTTCATGTAGATGTCATGTGTGTTTAATTTGCTTTTATCGGCCCTTATGAAGATAATGGGGGTAGCAATTAAATGCCTTTCATCTAAGGTTTTCATCTGAGGCAATCTGTCACAAACACTACCATATAAACAGTTTAAGACCTGAGGCAGTATTGCCTTGTGTACTCTCCTGATAAATTAATACGCAAAACACTCCAAAATACATTAACAGAACATTTTAATCAAATACATTAATCAGAACACTTAGTAAACAAAAGTCTCCTTCCAAAATGGTAACTGTGTATGTGTGTCTGTGTCTGTCTGTGTGTGTCTGATTTTTTTCCCTAGCTCTTTGTCCCCAGTAGATTGCACAAACATATGGCTCGTCTCCCTCACCTTTAGTTAAGCCTCTCTTAATTAACTTTAAAGGGCTAATTTGCAAGCTTGACTAAGTATGGTGTTATTCTCCAACAAAGACAGTTTTTAATCAGCTGTAATTCGGAATGAAACCACTGAAGAGTAATTTATTTATTTATATTTCACTTTAGTTTAATATCGAATAATCTGGTGTAAGAGGGAGAAGAAGAAGAAAAAAACAGACACAAGACAGCAGCCATTGTCTTGACTAAGATTAAGGGAACTGTAACATCATCTCTTTTTTTTTTTAAACATAAACAGCAGGGGCCCATTATAATGGTACAGTTTTTTAAGCCTGGAAAGATGACCATATGCCATGCTCAAGGCACCGCAGAGACAAATGTCCACAGACTACGGATCAGTGACAAGTCTCCTTGCTCTTAATGCCTTGTCAAGCTACTGTTGTAAAACAATTAAGATCCTATTAACATATATTTTATTAATTGCCCTATCGGGGTGGAAACACAAAAGACATGTTGATGTCCTCACTGGGCAGGCAGCTTTTGGAGAATTGGAGCATGGCATCTTTCTCACAGAGAGTGACAGCTGAAAAAATCGGGGTCAGATTATATCAGCACGGACAGCTTCGCAGATTTGTTTGCCATTGATAGCAGCAATCAATTAGGGCAACCACGTCTGCAACAGCAGAAAATGCTGCAGGGACTCGTCGCAGAAAAAAAGTTTTTTTTTTAACCATCAGTCATTTGTGAATAATTGTTACAGCTTACTGAACCAGTCACTGGGTAATGTAAAAAATAAATATAAAATGAAAACAATTCCTTTTCATAGTTTTTTCCCACTTCACGGCTTTTTTCATTTCCTCTGAGTAATTGGACTGCCCCGGTGCATTATCTGATCTAAATTGCATTGCTAATTACAAAGCCCAACAGTTGAGCGGCATCAATACTCCATTAGGATTAATTAAGATTGGGAGTGACAGCTGACGATTAGGCACATCATTTGCAGTTCAACAATGCAGAGGTCAAACGATCACGTTTCTTTATTTTAATCATGATTACTGTAAGCTGCTGGATACTTCTCATCAAAATGAAGCATGCGTGTAACATTATGATGAGCCAGGACATGCTTATTTATAGACTTAATGCTGAGAGGTAGCCTATATAAGAGGCGATTTTCGAGTTTTTTTCTCCCCCTAATTCTCACCCGGGAAAATGCAAAGGTTTCATAATTGATTATGCTTCTAATTACAAAGCATATAATTAGTTGAAGTTATTGATAGTTGAGAATGTGCTTTTTAACCCCGAAGCTGTGTGTCTACCCAGAGGAGATGTGTGTCCTTCTGATCTGATGATGGCTGTGACTTTTAACTAATTAGTATGTCACGCGAAGTGTTTTCACGCCAACCTGATTTTGACAGGGCATGTGTGTCTTTTTTAAGCCCCTAATTTTCATATTCCCGGTCAGTTGAACTATATTATCGTGAGTGACCTTTAGGTTTATGAGGAGACAAACAAATCGATGTTTGAGTTAATTTATCTTTGAGCACATACTTTTATGTATCCATCATGCTTACATGTGTAAAAAATAAATAAATAAATAAATACATGAATAAATAAATAAATAAATATATTCTCTAATGCAGTTCACAACTCATACTTCCAGAAGCAAGTGGGTAGTAGTGTGCAAAGTGGGATAATCAGAGGCATAAAACAAAAGGCACAAATAACTTTCCAGAACATTTTGATTCACTGTTCATTGGTGGTGAAGTCCTCCAAACCATATTCAGTACACAACCCTTGATAATATAATATAATATAATATAATATAATATAATATAATATAATATAATATAATATAATATAATTATTTGCCTTATCATGGTGAATCTTTCATGAAATTGCTCATTTGTAAACTGATTTGGATTAAAAAAAAATCTGGTAAATGAATACAATTAAGTGTCAGGATTACTTTTATTTTACCATTAAAAAATAGACAACAATAATAACATTAACCTTATTTTTTTTCTTTTTAACCAAGCTCCTAAAAAAGCAGAATGTTGAGAGTGCAATTTTTTGAAAACATTGTGAGCGTACTGAATATTACGTCATAAACAAGTACTTGACAATACAAACTGACAATGGTTGACTACAGAACAGTATGAGCTCCAAAGAAGAGACCTGTATTTTTTCTTTAGTGACATTCTACTCTCTTGACATGCATTATGCAACGTTTTTAGTCATTTTCCCTGATCCAAGCCAACGTCATTTAATCATTTTGACATTATCGTCTGTATGCAAAATGTAAACATTATGTAAACGTACACTGAAAAGAAAACCCATACAAATGTGTAATCCGCTAAACTCAGTTGCAAAAATGTCCACGCTAATATTTCTCTGCACATCTTTGGTTAATCCTGACAGTAGTTTTTCTTTACGTCCAAAGCAGAATTGGAGCTTGATATACTTTGTACTTTCGAGAAGTACACTCAGAGATTTAGAATACAATACGAGTGTACTTCAGCTCCCTTCACAGCCATACAGCTATAACTGCACTTAAATGTTTAACATTAGACGTTTTCAGATGCTATCAAAAAATAATGCCATCAAATCAGATTTTTCCTCATGCCACTTTCACAGAGTGGGGAAGAGTGGTCCTCCTCGACAGCATATGCCCTCGGAGAGACTGCATGGAGGAAAGCCAACCCATTATTGTTTTCGTAGCAGAAACAGAATGTTAAATGTAGGTTACGGCACATGTAAAGACAGATCAGATGAAAGTATGAACATCAGCTTCAAAGTTTGGTTGAGAGAGATTGCAGAGTTTCGACAGATGTAAAAACTACTGTAGTGTCTACAAAAACAGGGCCGAAAGCCAAACATAAATCTGGAAGACAAAAGTAACAGTGCCCACACACAGACACACACCCAGACACTACACAAAACTCACAAGCCATTACAACTGTACTTCCTGCAAGTGCATTCTTAAATGTCACCGGGGACAGTGTGCTTTCCTAATTGTGATCATTTCCTAGCTAAAGATCAGGATCTTGTCCACAGCCACTGGCTCTCACTTTAATGGTCTCTGGTGAATGTCACAGAGTTATACGGTTTACTTCACAGTGCTTTTGCATGGAATATGTGAATACTGAGTGCTATGTTTTGGTGTAGATGATTACAGTAGTTTAGCATTTTAAAACACATATTTAGAAACAGTATGTCTATCTATCTATCTATTTATCTATCTATCTATCTATCTATCTATCTATCTATCTATCTATCTATCTATCTATCTATCTATCTATCTATCTATCTATCTATCTATCCATCCATCCATCCATCCATCCATCCATCCATCCATCCATCCATCCATCCATCCATCCATCCATCCATCCATCCATCCATCCATCCATCCATCCACCCAAACATCCATCCACCCACCCTCCCATCCATCCATCCACCCAATTATTATTTTTTACAAGTATCCATATCACTGTTTAAAATATAATTTATTATGACAAAAGCAAATTTTCAAGAGCTCAAATCATTTCCAAATTTGAAAGCTGAAAACAACTGTTCTTATTGTTATAATGCATTTATACAAAATTAATGTTTACTATCACTTTTGATACTTCTTTTGCAGTTTTCACAAGCAAGATTTACATTTAAACAACACAATTCACCTTATTCTTCACGTACAAGCACTTTTTGGCTTGAGGCCTCTGGTCTCATTCACTTCCATTCGTTTTTAGGTGTTAAAACAGCTCGTTATGCTGCTTGATGTTGCAAACTGATATTTACATATTATATTATTCTGCTTTGTCTGTATAGTCATGGAAACACTTGTTTGTAGAGCAATTAGGTTGACTGTTTTCTGCCGTTTAATATTCCTGGTCATTTCTCCCATAGGCAACTGAAACAGAAGTTCTACTCAATCGCAAAAAATCTTCAATCGCACATTGAAGAATAAGGTCAATAATGTTTGCTGTACTTATTGTACTCAATTTATCCTTAAAGTTTACCTAATTTGCCTCTTTTTACAAAATGTAAAATAAGTCTCTGATGTTCCTAGAGAGTGTGTGTGTGTGTGTGTGTGTGTGTGTGTGTGCGTGTGCGTGTGCGTGTGCGTGTGTGTGTGTGTGTGTGTGTGTGTGTGTGTGTGTGAGAAGTTTCAGCTCAAATTACCCCACAAATAATATTTTTAACTCTTTAAAACTACCCCTTTTAGGCTTTGATCCAAATTATGCCATTTTGGTGACTGTCGTTTTAAATTCAAATGATATTGTGCTCCCAGCCCTTGGAGCTACACCTATGTGTCAGTATGGTGGCAGATTAAAAAACAAGACAAAAGTTTTATGCTAATGCACCTCTGATGACATGTACAAATGGAGAATGTCAATCATAGTGTTTCTGCAGATTGTTTTATCAAGTGTGATTGTAAAAAAATTAAACTAATAAATTGTTACCATTTGAAGCTGGTTAACTCCAGAGACTGTTGCCACACAACTGGGATTAAACCTCTTTTAAACGTGAGCTTTTTATTAGATGATATAGATCTCCTTTAATGTACTACCTGACAAAAGTCTTGTTGTTGATCCCAGTTGTAAGAACAACAAATAATAAATTGACTTCTAGTTATTATCATTTAGAAAAGTGGCAGAAGGTAATTTCTTTCTGATGATTCATCTGTTGAACTGCATCCTAACCATCACACATACTGCAGAAGGCCTATTGGAGCCTGCATGGACCCAAGATTCTCACAGAAATCAGTCAAGTTTGGTGAAGGAAAAACTAAGGTTTGGGGTTACATTCAGTAAGGGGGCATGCGAGAGATCTGCAGAGTGGATGGCAACATTTGTGCTGCCCATTACATTACAAATCACAGAATTCAATCTTCAGATGTATTATTCACTGTTAGCACTTGCTAACTTAAGTAGTAAGCTAATACAAAAAACAACTTCATTCAGAGTAAGTGTTTTTTATAAAACTACTTTTACTCTCCCCCTCTTTGCATTGCTTTAATATATTTAGTTTAACGAATTAAGCATAATTTGTGCTAAATATAAATAAAACAAGAAAGACTAAAGAAACGAAGCAATCAATAAAATGTGTCTGTCACAATGACACTTCAAACAGAGGCAGTCATTTGACATCAAATACAGCATTTTACATTACAGTTTGACATGTATGATTGCAGTCAAAGCCTAACTATGGTAGATGCCACAGGCTGTAGATAAAAGTCCCATAGTACTCCATAGACACATTCCTTTGATACAGTGACAAAATGTAGTTTTTTGGCAGCATTATAGTTTGATTTGATTTATATATTTGCATTGTTTGCAATAAAATGAGCTATTGTTTAAAGTACAAAATTTAAAGAAATCATACTACTTTGTTTCAGTGATTAAATAAAACATTATCTTTAAATATTATCATTATATTGTGTTTTGAATAATTGCTTATATGTACTGAAAATATGCAGTACTGAAAGTATAAGGTCTAGAAAACTGTAATGCATCCTTGCTCAATAAAATAAACTATTTATTAATAAAAACAAATCACACTTCCCCAATATGTTTGAACAATTGTGTATATTAAGCGCAGTATTGCTTTTTATTTAAGAGCAATATTTTTTGATTTGTAGCATACTCATACAAACAAATTAATCTGTTTTAAACAAATTTGACAAAATTATCATCATTTTAATTCGTTTTAATTTCAATTTGAATAAAAATGTAACTTTATATTTTAAACAAACATTAGAAAATAAGATTACATGGAATTTCTTGAATACTTGGATTGTTTCAATGTCATCTCAGACTGTCTGCCACAATTGCATATACAGTATATAGGTCTTGATTAATACACTGCATTTTTTTATCTTTGTGTTTTGTTTTTCAGACTGTGCAATTTAATACACAGTTGAAGTTCAAATCAGTGCCATAGCGAAAACAATTTTTTATTTATCAGCTGTAAGAGACACTGTGGTCCTGTACATTCAGAAATGGAAAGACTCCCAGCAAGCATTATACATTGAGTGCTTGCTAGATGCAGTCAGTCTAAAAGTGGCTGAAAGAGTGCTGCCGGGCATACTTACCCTCCGGCTCCCAGAGGAGCTCTGTTATTATTGGTAATAAAAAGTGATAAACATGGCGTAAGGAATAGCTTGTGCCACTGTAGGTATACCATGTCCTATATGCGAGTCATTTACAGAAGCTTCTGAATATCACCTCTATTTTTTCTTGTCTTTTCTAAACTCACTTTGCAGCTGACGATTTAACAGAAATGTAATGACAAAAAATGTAATGACAAAAAATGTAATGACAAAAAGTCAAGACAAAAAGAATTTCTTTCACTTATAAGTTAATCAGGTTTCAACTCTAAATTTTAAGTCATACAAAATTGTACTAAATATTTTAGTTTGAGATGACTAAAAATGTTAATTTGATTCAAAAAAAAAAAAAATTAAGGCAGCATTATTATTATTATTTTTTTTGCAGAGATATTACTAAAGTTTTTAGTACCCCCCCATCCATGTTCACCTACATTGATTCTTAAGTGTACATTGTTGATCAATTTGCAATATTTATTCAATAATCTATTAATTAAAATTTACAAACACATTTTAATAATTCATTAAAAAAAAGTTAGCTTAACAATAAGATTAATATTTCAAAGATTGCTACTTCAGTTAGCATGAGCTAATGCTGACTAATGAAAGCTAACGATTGAAAAGTTTGGGTTGTGAATGGTTTAAATGTGTTTTAAATTTTTAGATAAAGTAAAAAGATTAAGTTAAGTATATTTTAGGCTATGCTATAAAAAGGCCTTGGGGTCCCCGAGACACCAAATGATGGATAAAGGATGGATAAAAACTATTTTGATTGCTAAAAATCCTATTGGTTAAGCGCTTAAATGAGGGACCTGAATACAAAAAAATACTGAATACTAACACAAACATCTTTTCCCAGTGCTTTTCATCTGAGAAGCCAGTAAAAGATAAAAACTAAGGCAACAAAGTGTTTCACCATCCTCTCTCCGCACAGAGTTTCTTCTTGGATTCCCCGACATAAAGAAGTCATTGTTAGATGAGCTATTACCAGCAGTATGCACTGCGCCAAGGAGCGTATAGCTTAAGGGAATCATCTATAGATACAAAACATTCTCATCAGACCCATCTCAGCTGACCTGTTCCGCTTCGAAGGACGCCCGCATCGACACAGTATAGACAGATTTTGCCAATGTTTTGGAATCTGTTTGGTGACCGAGAGTGTGAGCGTGTTTGTCTGAGAAAGAAAAAGAGCCCGAGAGAAAGAGAGAGAGGAACATAATGCTCCTTGAAATGGATTTGACCTATGAACGTTAAGTGGTGTGATGCCCATTTCTTCAGAAAGATGACATTAAAGGACCTTTTTTATTGATGGTTGTGAAGAAAGGGAAAAAGAGTGCTCATAATTAAGAATCAATTGAAGGAGCAAGGAATTGAGTCAGGGGAAAATGTTAGCTGTTAGCCCCATAGCTTCCAGGCTTTTCATTTTGAGAACATAAAAGGAAGAAAGAGAGTGCAGTGTTCCTTCTTAAATCCCTTTCTTTTCTCCATTCTCTCTCTCTCTTTCTCTCTCTCTCTCTGTCTATCTCACTATCCTGTTTTTCCTCTTCCCCACAAATGGTAGCTGTTCCCCCTCTTGGAATAGATGTATTACTTATGACATCCCAGTTTTCATCCGTTCACAATTTTTACATTAGAGTTAAATCTCTGCAGCTGAATTCTTACGGCTGAGTTAGCCAGAGCCCATCAAATATTGAAGCGTTCAGAGCCACTGGCAGGCAGGTTGAGGGGAGTTCACGTCCAAAAGCCAAGCTGTAGATTCACAGACATCCCAATAGGAGTGTACAACAGAAAAGAGCACTGATAAAAATTTCATTAAAATGAGACGGGTATATTGCTAGCATTCTCTCCAGCATCACTATGAAAACTTAATCTGAGTTAATGGAAAAGATATGAAAGCCTTTCTCAATTCAAAACACAAGCAGTGCATAATTTATAAATTATTGTCAGAAAAGTGATTCCGCTCTGAGATTTACTCGGCGCGAGATGGAAGACGGGGTCGTAGAAATGGAAGGGGAAGAAAAAAAAACATTGCTCTTTTTGACCTTTGATGCCAGCAGATTTTACACTAGAGCTGTCGATATTATCAAGTAAACTGGTCATTTCACGAAAGCTTCAGCAAGTGCACTCACGTCGAGTAAATATCAACAGAAGGTAACCTACAGATCCACTCTGAGAAAAAAAGAATGAAACAAATGGGAAAAGCAGGTAGACGGGGCTAAGCTATTCTGCGTCCAATGGTCTGACAGTTGCTAAAAGCTTCATTATGTTGTCGGCACATGGTCTCGACAATGTCACGGTGAACCAGCAGATTATTTTAAAAGCCTTTTCTTTTCCCCTACACTTTCCCTTTGGCTTTTTTCCCTCCTTTCTACCAATTACATATGATGCGTTTACATGGCAGAGCCCCCGTGGCTAATTCTCAGTGACAGTCGTCTCATCCTGAGGCATGCTGGGAGTGGTAGTAATGGTGTCCTGTGCCGGAAAACACTACCCTCTAATGTAGGCTGCTCGTGTCCAGAGTGCGTAACTCTGTTGTTCCTGCTCTTTTACATGGCAGGGAGCGGATGTTGATGAAGATTAGCACATGTAGTTCTCCACTCCCTGAAGGCAGACACTACTTTATGAGCTCATTTACTCAGTCACTGCACATTACACACCTCTGTCTCTCCCCTCTGTGTCCAACTGAGCAGGGCAGCTTGTATGTCTCTTTTACGATGTCTAATTCACGCTGGCATTTTCTTATGTTGCCGTGTTCATTCTGATACCATGCATGCTAATTTCTCAGAAACAATTTTTGCATCTGCATGTTTTATCATTACGTTATTTAAGTCTAAGTGGGAGACAACAAAAGGAAATTGTTATGTTTTAGGGTATGACAAAGGTTTATTTAATATGTAATATAATCTATAATAATCATTTACTCTTCGGTATAATGTAAGAGTAATGTAACACTACAAGCTTTTACATCATTGTAATGTTTCACAGCAACATCGAAGAGTTGGAGTCTTAAATATTTGCATTCAGTCTTAAATATTACTGGCTACTAATTATTCAGAATTAACTGTTGTATATTAACACCAGAATGGTACAAAGTATGCGTTGCTCATAGATAGACTTTGAATATTTTATTGACTTTTATTGATTGATGGGTTAATTTAGTAGATAGATTGGTACACAAAAAAAACAACAGCAACAACACAAAAACAGAGTAAACAGAACTCTAGTTTAAAAGACTAAAACGAAGAGAAAAGTCGACACTGACTAAGATAATTTTTTCTAGTGTTTGTCCTTAGTGCTGTATTTGATACAATTGACTACATGATTTTTTGGGAAGGTTTGAAAATGATGTTGGCATTACTGGGAATGCATTAGAATGATTAAAATCATACATATCTGACAATTAACCATTTATATATGTAAATGAAGAGTAATTGTACCAACCAAAATGTATTATAGAGTACTGCAAAGCTGTTACTTTTGTGTGTGATATAATCCTAGGACAAAAATTGGCAACTTTAGTCCCAGAGAGTCCCACAAAGTTTTGCTCAAACACAAATCAAACAAACCAGAAGCTAATCAATGTCTCCAAGATCCCTAGAGAACAACAGCCAGAAGTATTTGATTAGAGTTGGAGCTAAATTCTATGACTGCGTATTGTGTGCGAGTGTTGCTGTTGATATTGTTATAAATGTAACATTTAATGTTATAATGATAATAATGATATTTAAGATTTGTAATGTCATACAGCTCTGGATAACTTGAAACAGTGACCGCTAGTCTTTTAAAGTCTCCGTAGTCATCTTGACATAAACACTGCTGTCACCTCAACAGAAACCCCACCTCTGCTTTAATTTAAATGGGAAATGTAAAAGACGCGACTGACATAATGTGTGTTTTCCGCTCAGAGTGGACTTTGTTCGACTGCGAGAGCACAGCATGCAATGGCAAAAATATGAGGTGCAGCAGGCGGTTAAAACGTGAGGCATGCAGGGTGCATAAAAGTTTATTTATACTTCTGCATCAAGTGCACGCATATGGTCAGCTATCGCTGCACCGACACACACCTCTCAAAAAGTGTCACTACACGTCGCAACGTCGCGTAAGCTCTTTGATAGGTCGCTTTGGTAAAGGTGACGAGCATGAGTGATGCTGAGAGCCGCGGGCTCGATGGATCAATTGTTAACAAGTGCGGAGTACCATGTAGGATGATAACTTTGGATGATAACTTTGATTGAAGTTGCTGCACGTCCGCTGGTTCCTGGTATTCAGAAAAAACAAAAAGACGCAAAGAAACTCAACATGAAAAATTTACTGCCATCTGGCGTTCCGTAGTGTTATCGCAGAGCAACACAAACAGCACGCAGAGGTATAAACACACAGCTACACGTAAAGCTTGCGTAGTGCCAATCGCACCAATCACTTGGCACAGAAGTATAAATCAGCCTGCAACGTGCAAAATGCTTTCATCTATTAGTAAATCATTAAAAGTTGCACCTCTCAATGCAAAAAGTGCATTCGGTGTGATTGACCCCTTAGTCAACCGCAATGACTTCTGGGACAAGTTTTACACTAAAGTCTGCATCAAGAATACATCCAGAAACTTTTCAACAATTCTCAACAATTATCCTTCTGACCTGATGATATGTATTGTACCAACTCACAAAACTCACATAACATATAATTGATGTGAAAACATAGTTGATATATTGATCATCATAATTATGAAATTCTGTACTTGACATTTTTTTTAATTGCCTGCTTGAGCACCAGATTTAACGCACTCTATATGGAGCATACTTATAAAAAATCTCTTTGTCATCTATAGTAGTCAACCCAGGCTCATTCTGAAAACGTACCTCTACAGACGTTTCTGGAGACCGCAAAATACATCCCAGTTTTTCGGCAGTTTTTGTTTTTGCGAATCCATGAGAGGGCCGCTGTGTATGCTTTTTAAGATCTCAAATTTCCCTCGCAAGTGCCATTCGTGCCTGCTGTTCTCATGTAAACCCACCAGAGACAGACTTTTTGTCTGACTAAGCGAATGATCGACTGACCCACCCTCCCCCTTTCCTAAACCCAACCAATTTTATCGACTGACCCGCCCACCCACTTCCCTAAACCCAACCAACACGTTTCAAAAACAGCCCAAAAATTTTTTTTACCACGTTTTCAGATTCTACCACATTCTCTCCCTGCTATTTACTTGTTTGTTTTATTTTTTTGGATTCTGTTTTTGTCTTACCTGCTTTCTGGAACCACTCTTCACTACTCGAACCCCATCAACATGGTCAACTCCTCTCTGCGTCTCAAGTCCACCGACATACATGGCGCGCTAACGGGACAAACTGATTACAGCCGGAATACCATCCAAACGAAGGTAAACGGTCAGCTGGTAAGTGCGAAAAGGAACGGCGTCACACTGCCCCGTAGCGTTCGTTTAAAAAATGAAAACGTAATTCGCGGTCTCCAGAAACGTCTTTAGGGCTACATTTTCAGAATGAGCCTGTGTTGATAGTAGTAGAGGTTTGTAAACAGGTTTATCCATCAGGATACTAGCATTAGTCATGTAGTTCTAGGTATGTTGGTTTACCAGTTGCAAACTAGAAAACAATTGGTATTTGGTTTTCGTGTCAAACAGCACTGCATATAACAAAGGCTATTAACTGTTTAACTGGGCAATGGTGTCTGTAGTGGGACGTAGGGAGAGGGTTTTGTTAAAACAAATAAAAAAGATGCAAAGAATCCAAATGGTTCCCAGCCCTGGTGGGGATGTGATGCAGTAACTTCCTTCTTTGCCTCTAAATGTACATGGGGGAATAAGGAGGGGAGCGAGTCGGTATGGATGGGGTTTTTTGTTTGGCTCAGTGGCGGGGGTTTACTCGGCTGGGCTGGTAAATGTGCTCTGAAATGGCAGATGAAGGGCTGGTTGAACGCTTGGCTGGGCCGCCACTTATTCAGGGTGATAAAAGCATAAAAAGGGAATATGAATCTTAAATGGAGTGCAGAAGTACACAGCGCAAACTTATTTGGGACAGTGCCATTAAACTCTCATCTCTCGCAGGGCAATGTCCCCAAAGCTCCCGTTTAATGTGGATAAATGGATGTAGACGAAGAACCTGCCCCTGCACCGCCTGCTGCATGCATGCTGTTTGAACCAATGAAAATTGATGAAGGTCTCAAAAGCACGACGGCAGGAGTGAGCTAAAGACGAGGTGAGCGAGTGCCGGTAGGTATGAAGCAGGTAAATGGGACTTTTCACATGCAAACAGGCATCATTTTGCCCTGCGTCTGCACTCTGTACTCAAGGCGCTTTCCCCCGTAAGCGATCGCAGCGTAGTCTGAAAAGGATCATCCTCGCCACAAGAAACATGTAGAGCAAGCCAAACAGTGCTGGCGCTCATGTTTTATTAACTTTCAAAGTTGTTCTACTGTCTCTCCATAGCTAATTATGAGCGGTGGTTAATTTATGGAGGGCTAGAGGGTGTGCAGGGGACGAGGTGTTGGGTGTCGTTAAGATCTTCCCCAAATTCATCACAGGCCCGTTATCCATTATTTAGACGTGTGCGGGTGCAGAAAGAAGAAGGGTTTTACTCTAGCGTGCCTGTAACTGGGTATAGTCATGTGGAAAAAGGTCTGGTGAGCGAGAGAAAGCTTGCAGTCCCTCAGAGTAGATGAGTTAAGGAGAGTAAAAGCTACCTTTACCCTGGCCAGGGGGAAACAGGAGGGAGGGTTCATGTGTGTATGTGTGAAGAAGAAGCGATGTGCAATGGGAGCAATTTCCCGACCTTCTGGCAAGCACTGGGGGTGATGTTGTTCATCTTTGGAAGGCTGCATATGTCAGAGCGAGCCCGGCCAAGACGCTCTGGGATTTACTGTGTTCTCTGGGTGTCCAGCAGCGGACAAAAAAGCTGTGGAGACGTCCCCGAACTGGATATGCTCACTCACTCAGCGTTACTTTACAATTCCCCTTCAGAGCCCTGGGGCTTAGCACTCACTACCTCACTTCCCTTGTCTCCTTTCTCTTTCTCTATTTCTCCCTCTGCCGATTTCACAATACCACGTTTTTAAAAATATTCCTGCCCTATTGCTCTCTCCCTTCTCTCTCATTTCTCACCCATTTCCTTGCACGCTCTTTAAAAACCACCTGGACTGTTCATGTCTTTTCATTTATTCTCTTTTTTTTTCTCTCTCTCTCTCTCTCTCTCTCTCCTGTCGTTCCTTCCAGCTAGCCAATTCCATGGCCATCCATCGTGCACCCCTCCTGCATTATTCTATTTTCCTTCCTTGGTTGTTTTTCTTGTTTACAGTAAACAGCTTTAGAAACCGCTTGGCAAATGTTTTGGCCTCTCATGTATTAATTACTGGGATAAAGCTGGAATGAGAGGAACACAAACACCTGTCCCACAAGCCCATTTCTTCTTCAACACCCCACCAGCGTTTCCTCTCTTTGTTTGTCTGCTGCTAAAAATGCCAGAGTTCACCTTGTAGTTTGCAAATAAACACAGTTTGTAATGTGTGTAAAATACTAATGTGTTCCTTTTGTGTTAATGATTGATCGGTTAATGACGAATAACAATAATAGTCAAACTAATCCTATCGTAAACCTGATTATAAATTAAAAGACCACTTTTTCAGATTAACATTTGAAGCGTTCTGGTGTAAAAACCTTGAATTGACATCTCAAATTTTCTTCTATAATGAGTCATTTTCTTAGGCTCCTTTGTATTTCATTTTATGGAAAATAATAGGTTATTTTCTTTGCCTTCAACATGAAATAACAAAACATAAACATAGAAGGCTGAGAAAAACTCATTTTAGATGGTATTTATTTATTTATTTACAGTGCATCCGGAAAGTATTCATAGCGCTTCACTTTTTCTAAATTTTTTTATGTTACAGCCTTATTCCAAAATTAATTAAATTCATTTATTTTCAAAATTCTACACACCATACCCCACCCATAATGACAATGTAAAAAAAAGATTATTTGAAATTGTTGCAAATTTATTAAAAATAAAAATCACATGTACATAAGTATTCACAGCGTTTGCCGTGAAGTTTTAAATTGAGCTCATGTACATTCTGTTTCCACTGATCATCCTTGAGATGTTTCAGCAGCTTAATTGGAGTTTACCTGTGGTAAATTCAGTTGATTGGACATGATTTGAAAAGGCATACACCTGTCTATATAAGGTCCCAGGGTTGACAGAGCATGCCAAAGCATAAACCAAGAATGAAGACAAAGGAGTTGCCTGTAGACCTCTGAGACAGGATTGTCTCAAGGCACAAGGCAGGGGAAGGTTATAGAAAAATTTCTGCTGCTCTGAAAGTTCCAATGAGCACAGTGGCCTCCATTATTCATAAGTGGAAGATGTTTGGAACCACCAGGACTCTTCCTAGAGCTGGCCGGCCATCTAAGCTAAGCTCTAAGAGTAATCGGGGGAGAAGGTCACTCTGTCTGAGCTCCAACATTCTGCTGTGGAGAGAAGAGAACCTTACAGAAGGACAACCATCTGTGCAGCAATCCACCAATCAGGCCTGTATGGTAGAGTGGCCACACAGAAGCCACTCCTTAGTATTGGAATTTGCCAAAAGGCATCTGAAGTACTCTTGGACCATAAGAAACAAAACTCTCTGGTCTGATGAGATTAAAACTGAACTCTTTAGAGTGAATGCCAGGCATTATGTTTGGAGAAAACCAGGCACCGCTCATCTCCAGGATAATACCATCCCTACAGTGAAGCATGGTGGTGGCAGAATCATGCTCTGGAGATGTTTTTCAGCAGCAGGTACTGGAAGACTAATCAGGATAGAGGGAAATATGAATGCAGCAATGTACAGAGACATCCTGAATGAAAACCTGACCTCAGGCTGTCAATGGAGGGGCTTCACAGCAACTCGATGAATGACCTTGAGTGGCCCAGCCAGAGACCAGACCTAAATCCTATTGAACATCTCTGGAGAGATTTGAAAATGGCTGTAAACCGTTGCTTCCCATCCAACCTGATAGAGTTTGAGAGGTACTGCAAAGAGGAATGGGCAAAAATTGCCAAAGACAGGTGTGCCAAGCTTGTGGCATCATATTCAAAAAGATTTGAGGCTGTAATTACTGCCAAAGGTGCATCAACAAGCATTGAGCAAAAGCTGTGAATACTTATGTACATGTGATTTTTGGGGTTTTTTATTTTTAATAAATTTGCTACAGTTAAAAAAAATATATTTTTTTCACATTGTCATTATGGGGTATTGTGTGTAGAAATCTGAGAAAATAAATTAATTTAATCGATTTTGGAATAAGGCTTTAACATAAAAAAATGTGGAAAAAGTAAAGCGCTATGAATACTTTCTGGATGCAGTGTATTAATTTTATACATACATATATATATACATATTTTAAAATATTTACAATTTGTATTCAATATAAAGAAAAAATAAAAAAAGTAATAAAGTAATTTGAATACATACTTTCTTAATAATATTTAGTCAGTAACGTGGTCGCATACAACTTCTAATTGCAACAATTGTTTTGCAGGCTGAAATCACAGTCGCACACAGTGCAGATTGAGGCAGATCGTGTGCAGTCGCATTCCCTGTGCTAGTGTTCTTGTCCAGGGTAGGTGCTAATGTGTGTGTAGAGTCTCTGTACTCACAAGCTTGCTGTCACGCTCAGCTGCACCTGGGCTTGTTCTGCAGGCCTGTCAAACCCCAGACCGGCCCTAGGAAAGCATACATCCATGTTTAATTACACTTGCTCTTTCTCCCCTCCCCCAAAGCCCCCCACTCTCTACCCCTTCAACATGAGACACCTCCTGAGAATCCCATATTATCGCCCTTTTGAAGTTTAAAAAAAAAATCATTAATATTTATAGCATCCTCCCCTTCCAATTCAGACCTGATTTCTTATTCAGGATAAGAGATAAACATAATTTATATATGTGTTTTAATACAGGTGCCTCTTCGCTCAGAACGCCATACAGTAAGGGTAATGTTAATTAATTGTGGCAAACAAAGTAGATGTCAGCGCTAAAGCATTTATTAAAGTGATTCTGCATCATCTTAAAATGGACTGAGAGTGTTATTATTATTTCATCGCTCTCTTCTCATTTACTCTCTCCGTGCATTAAAGCCTAGATAAACTGTTAAGAAATTAGGAGCAATTAAGATCAATTCAGTCAGCTTTAAAGAGACTCGGGAGGTAGAAAGCAAGAGGCGATAAGAGATCAAAGTCGTCACCAATCAGTCTGATTTCTCTTTTATTGTGTCAGGAGGAGAAAATAAATATTAATATTTTGGCTTTATCAATTTATACCAATCCGCTTTAATGATTTGATCTGAGCAAATGCTGTTGGGGAAATAGCATGTCTGTTAAGGCTCGCTTCATTTCCAGTAAGTGCGACACAACAAAAATGGTATTAGACCAGTGCTGGATTCTGTGCTGTCACACAAAACAATAGAGCCATAAGAGACAGCAGGAGGACGAGAGAGAGAGAGAGAACCAGAAGCACCAATGTTTTCTTACAGACATGACCTCTTTTTCTGACGTGTCACATTATGGTTGTACAGACTTTGTATCCTTTGCATAGAAAAGGTCAGGGAGATAAATCAAATTCTGCATCTTTGACTCTTATAATCCATCACAGGGGAAGAAAATTCAGCCAATGAGTCTAATCGGATTCTTTTCTTTACATAAGATAAATCTATTTAGGGGTTGTATAATAAACATATATATCTTATTAAATAAGCACAATGGTAGGCCTTACTGCAGCGCAGTCATCAGTGAGTGCTTTTTTTACTCTCTCTATCTCTCTCTATTTTTTTTTGCACATTTTGGTGTAAACCAAGGGACTAATTTACCCACCAGGTCCAAGTGATGTTTGTTGGCACAGTGACATTTGTGCTTGTTAGATAATATACCATGATGCAACACGGTGAAACCCAGCACCTCTCCCAACTCAGGGAGCCACTGAGACGGTGCCAAGCCTTGTGCGCCTGTGAGTGTTTGTTGTAAGTGTCAGTATTATTGCTAGGATATCACAAACCCGCTGTGTTTCTAATTAGGCCACTATTTATTCTTTGCAAAACTACCCAACACCCTCAATTAGCCGAGTGATTATTACAAAAACACTGAACATAGGTACAATAGCTTTCACGACGGGACAGGTTAATTCTTAATTAAACACACTGTAGACTTGCACGAGAGTATATGGGCACACTAAGATTTCAATTAGTGTTTGTAGAAGCATGTGGGTCCCACTTTCCTGTCCTCCCTCCTTCCCTTAACGGAGAAGTTCTGACTTCCTCCAGCGTTAGTGAGGCTCTCGCAGTGACTGATCACGAGAACAGGCAGAGGTTCCGCCATCCAGACAGACATCACACCTCTCCCACACGCTGCTAATTAGAGTTCATTATTTATACGCTTTGATTTAGCCCGGCTCCTCTCTGCATCAGGTGCCAAATTATTCCCCGCTTGTTCTACAAATGAAAGAAACCAAACAGACTGATTGATACCGCTGCTTTACCCTTCTTTTGCCTTCATTAAGAGTGAAAATCAAAGCCTTCAGAAGCTGATTTCATTACTAGCACACCTTCACCGTCAATGATTGGAGGTGTCTTAAAAAGATGTTGAAAGGCAAAGAGAGGAATTTTTATCAATCAAAAAAAAAACTTTTCATCCTGGCTTGTGTTTCCTTTCATTAATTTTAATTTTGGGGAAACAAATGCTTATGTTTCCTTTCATGAATGTGTATCTATTTAAATAAATGGAAGCTTTATTTATAAATATATTTGATGACTAGGCCACAAAGAATAAGCATTTATAAAAAAAAGTCCAATAAAATTAAGTAAATACAATTTTTGTTTAGGGAACAAAGGGAATCTATTAAAATAAGCTTCTTGGTGCGATGTCTTACAAACTATATCACACAGAAAAAAAATTTCATGTAAAAAATAAAATAATAATACCAACTACAACAATAATAATAATAATGCTGTAAGTACAGTTGAAGTCAGAATTATTAGGCCCCTGAATTATTAGCCCCCCTATTTTTTTTCCCCCGATTTCTGTTTAATGGAGAGAAGATTTTTTTCACCACATTTCTAAACATAATAGTTTTAATAACTAATTTCTAATATCTTTGCCATGATGATAGTAAATAATATTTGACTAGATATTTTTCAAGACACTTCTATACAGCTTAAAGTGACATTTAAAGGCTTAACTAGGTTAATTAGGTTAACTAGGCAGGTTAGGGTAATTAGGCAAGATATTGTATAATGATGGTTTGTTCTGTAGACTATCAAAAAAATGAAGCTTAAAGGGGCTAATAATTTTTAAAAATTAAAAACTGCTTTTATTCTAGCTGAAATAAAACAATTAAGACTTTCTCCTGAAGAACAAATATTATCAGACATATGAAATTGTCCTTGCTCTGTTAAACATAATTTGGAAAATATTTAAAAAAGAAAAAAAAAAATCAAAGGGGGGCTAATAATTCTGACTTCAACTGTATACTCAAGTATGCTATATTACTGCATGTTAGGCCAGTAGTTGGCATCATCAATGTATCTGTATCTTGCACATGCCTATAAAAACCCATGACATTACAGATGTATGGTTTTTTGTAGTTTACATAAAGAAGACAACATTTTTCAAAAACAAATATAGTGAAATCTTTTTAAAAGTTATTTTACAATGAATGTATAAGAGTATTATGACTTTCCATGTATAAGTGATTCAGTACATAATAAAAATACCCTGTTGTGTTTTCTAATATGTAGTATTTATATCCAGGCAGCAAGATAGAGAATTGTGTGATGTACAGTAAGCTGCATTCAGTATTAATTTCATTACCTGATGTGCACAGTTAAATATACAATTTCATCAAGTATACATAATACATACAGTTGAAGTCAGAATTATTAGCCCCTTTTGATTAAAAAAAAAAAAATTCCCAAATTATGTTAAACAGAGCAAAGAAATTTTCACAATATTCATTCATTCATTTTCTTTTCGGCTTAGTCCCTTTATTAATCCTGGGTTGCCGCAGCGGAATGAACTGCCAACTTATCCAGCATATGTTTTACGCAGCGGATGCCCTTCCAGCCACAACCCATCCCTGGGAAACATCCATACACCCTCATTCACACTGATACACTACAGACAATTTAGCCTACCCAGTTCACCTGTACTGCATGTCTTTGGACTGTGGGGGAAACCAGAGCACCTGGAGGAAACCCACGCGAACGCAGGGAGAACATGCAAACTCCACACAGAAACCCCAACTGACCCAGCCGAGGCTCGAACCAGCTACCTTCTTGCTGTGAGGCAACAGCACTACCTATTGTGCCACCCATTTTCACAATATGTCTGATAATATTTTTTTTTTTCTGGAGAAAGTCTTATTTGTTTTATTTTGGCTAGAATAAAAGCAGTTAAAAAAACATTTTAAGGTTAAAATTATTAACCCCTTTAAGCTATACATTTTTTCGATAGTCTACAGAACAAACCATCGTTATACAATAACTTGCCTAATTACCCTAACCTGCCTAGTTAACCTAATTAACCTAGTTAAGCCTTTAAATGTCACTTTAAGCTGTATAGAAGTGTCTTGGAAAATATCTAGTCAAATGTTATTTACTGTCATCATGGCAAAGATAAAATAAATCAGTTATTAGAAATGAGTTATTAAAACTATTATGTTTAGAAATGTGTTGAAAACATCTCTCTGTTAAACAGAAATTGGGGAAAAAAACAAACAGGGGGGCTCATAATTCAGGGGGCCTAATAATTCTGACTTCAACTGCATATTAGGCTATGCATGTAAAAAAAAATATATATAATATTAATAATAATAAATAAACAGTAACAAATGGGCTAAAAGGAGAGCCAATATATGGTTAAACCATTATTGACTAATGTGTCGTATGCATGACCACTCATTTCAGATGAGCACCAGGCCAGGGAATGGGGGGTGGGGGGTTGGAGAGGGGTAGAACAGGGTAAGGGATGCCCCATGCAGACAGGATATTCATCAGTGCTGACCCACATTTAGGCCATTGGGCTCTACATCCCATAATTACCATGAACCTGCTATTGTTTTACATCCATGGGAACAGGGCAGCACTGTGACTGCTTGTGTCCCATTTGTTAAAGTCATCCAGTTCCCATCCTGGTTCACTCATGCATACTGAAAAATGCTGGGTTGTTGTAACATTGGGTTGAACAGACAAACCCAATGCTGGGTTAATAATAATAATAATAAAAAAAAACACATTTTAATGCAATGGTTAGGTTTGTTTATACATCATTGGGTTACAACAACCCAGCATTTTTAGAGTGTGTACTGTATATACAATAAAATTCATTCATTCATTCATTCATTTTCTTTTCGGCTTAGTCCCTTTATTAATCTGTGCTTGCCACAGTGGAATGAACCACCAACTTATTCAGCATATGTTTGACTCAGTGGATGCATAATAATAATTATTATTATTACTATTGTTGGTGGTGGTGGTGTTGTTGTTGTTGTTGTTGTTGTTGTTGTTGTTGTTGTTGTTTACTTTAAATTTAAATAACACATTTATAAGCCAGTGGTTGGGTTTGTCCAAATTTGATTTAGTGCCGAGTTACAACAACTTTGCTGAGTTACACCACATAGCCTAAAAGTACATGGATGATGTTTAAAAAGATGTTTTCAGAGGACGTCGGAAATATATCAATATGTTTTATAAAAAAAGTCAAAAATCTCAAACAGAACATGCAGAAATTTACAATAATGTAGTTATTATATATATATATATATATATATATATATATATATATATATATATATATATATATATATATATATATATATATATATATATATATCTTTAAAGCAAAAAAGTAGCTCTGGGCCTAAAATGTCAATACATTGCAATTATATTGCTATTACATTGTAATTGCATCCAAGATAAAATTTATAAATCGAAGCGTTTTTTGTATATTTCATGTATAGTATTTGTGTATTCATACGGAAATATAGGCAGGACATATGTAATTACAAACTTTTATTTTGAATGTATTTACTATGTAATGACATTGTTATAACATTGTTTTAACATTATAATTAGATTTATGAGCTATAGTAAATGTGTTTTTGTATATTTCATGTGTTGTATTTGTGTATTTATATTTATTTATGTAAATGTACACAATATGCATGTAACGTGATTACAAACTATTATCTTTAATGTAGTTGCATTGCTGTTACATTGAAATTACATCCCAGATAATATTTATCAATGTGATTCTTTGTATATTTCATGTACAGTGTGTATTTATAGTTTACATTTAAATGTACACATCACACATGTACGTAATACTGTATGTTCTTACAAACTTTTTATCTTGTATGTAATTACTCTGTAGTTACATTGTAATTATGTTGTGATACATCCAAGATAATATAATATAAATGTAAATGTTTCTTTGTATATTTCATGTACAGTATTTATCTATAGTTGTATACGTAAACATACATAGTACACATGCAATTACAAACTTTTATCTTAGATGTAATTACTGTGTCATTACATTGTAATTACATCCAAGATTTTATCTCTAAATCTAAATGTTTGTTTTTATATTTCATGTAAGGTGTTTTTGTATTTGTACGTAAATGTACACAGTATATATGTTATTACAAACTTTTATTTTGGATGTACTATGTCATTACATTATAATTACTACGTAATGGCATTGTAATTACATTATATTAACATTGTAATTACATCCATGATAGTATTGTAAATATGTTTGTGTATATTTCATGTATTGTCACCTTAGAATCATAAAGATCCATTTTTGTCAAAAATGTATAAGTTGTTTACATTTTAAGACTTTTTATTTAAAAAAAAAACAAAAGCCAATCAGCATTTCGAATGAACACATGAGGGAAAATCAGGCTTGTCATTTTGCCTGACTGCTCCACTGACACCAGAAAGAAACACAAAATCAGAGTCGACTAAATAATGCTGCACCACATAAAATTGAGACGAAACATGAAACTAAAAAAATGGGTATACATGTGATGATTGAGAAGCGTTTTTTGACATTGAAATGAAATATAAAATTTTACATTGTTGAAAAAGAAAGTTATTAAAAAAAAATCAGTGTTTATTAAACTCATTTGCTTATTGTCTGTTTTCTTTTAAAGTCTTCAAAATTGATATTAAGCCTTGAAAGGCAAATACTTAATTTAATTCATGGGGCATATAAGTCAATAAATATAATTCAATAATTCATATAAAATATATAATTCATATTTAATTACATAAAATTAAAAGCTGCACTGGACAAAATATTTAGCACAGGCTTGTATGCTTAATTTGAACAAAAAAAAATATATATATATTCATCCTAAAACATTAATTAAATGTTATAGAAAGCCCCCAAAAAACTTTTTCAAACATCAACAAATTGTTACAGCACCAATTAATTTTTTTAAATTAAATTAATGAGCAGACTGATTTTATTTCTCAAAAAATAATGCTTCAATTAATGATCTGCCAGATAGAACCTTATAATTCCAAGCAAAAAATAACTTTTTAGAATTAGAAGGTTCTATCTGCATTTGCACTGTTTTTTCCCCATTTTGCAGATTGAAGAGAATTTTAATAATTTACATTTAGAGTACGTTTAGAGTCTCTGTCATGTTAATGTATGAAAGAGAACTATTACACACATATTGTTTCTTATATGGAATGCATAAACTTTAAAGCTCAATATCTCAAAATCATTTAGAACTCAGACAGAACCTTACAATTCTTAGGGGACGAACTATTATATCATATTCATATATATATATATATATATATATATGTGTGTGTGTGTGTGTGTGTGTGTGTGTGTGTGTGTGTGTGTGTGTGTGTGTGTGAAGAGTTTAGACACAAAAACCTCTAAAAGCCATCAGATATTTTCTTCTGTGTGTAGGCTCAGAAATGTAACTTTTATAGTGACGAATAAGTTAGTTACATTGCCTTTAAAGTAAAATACATAACATAAACATAGGAGGTTGACAAAAATGGTCCTTTTAGGAGATAATTTCAGATGGCATTTAGAGGTTTTTGCATCTGAACTTTTCATATATATATATATATGTATATATATATATTCAAATACAGTTGAAGTCAGAATTATTTGCCTCCCTGAATTATTAGCCCCCCTGTTTATTTTTTCGCCCAATTTCTTTTTAACGGAGAGAAGATTTTTTTCAACACATTTCTAAACATAATAGTTTTAATAACTTATCTCTAATTACTGATTTATTTTATCTTTGCCATGATGACAGTAAATAATATTTGACTAGATATTTTTCAAGACACTTCTATACAGCTTAAAGTGACATTTAAAGGCTTAACTAGGTTAATAAGGCTAACTAGGCAGGTTAGGGTAATTAGGCAAGATATTGTATAACGATGGTTTGTCCTCTAGACTATCAAAACAAAAATAGGTTAAAGGGGCTAATAATTTTGTCCTTAAAATGGTGTATAAAATTCAAAACTGCTTTTATTTTAGACTTTTTACAGAAGATAAAATATTACCAGACATACTGTGATAATTCTGACTTCAACTATATATATATATATATATATATATATATATATATATATATATATATATATATATATATATATATATATATATATATATACATAAAATAACCTGGAATTGAAAATATCGTGTCATAACCTTAATAATTGTACAGACTTAATATATTATGTATCCTAATATAATTTGTTTTCTTAATTCATTCCAAGTAATACTGTTAAATTTTCTGTTCTTCCAACATTAACTGTCAATTTTACAGTGAATAAAAGTCAAGAGAAAACAGGTGAGTTTAATCAGGAAGAGTTGAGAGTCAAGGCAATATGAGCATTTTTCTCAAAGAAAGAGTCGGGCATCTTATCAGCCCACATTCCGAAGCAAATCCCGTAACCTCGCCGATAGTTTGAAGTTTTTGCTCCCTTTCACATTCTCACCCAGCGGCCCCTGCCCTGCAGGTCTAGTAGACCTAAATATAACTCACCCATTAAATTACAGCAACTCTAACACTGATCCCTCCTTAGTCCAGCTCTGGGAGTGCAGCCGACTCACCTCTCGCTATTTAACTCATCACTGCACTGAGTGCTAATACCCCTGAACCGCCATCCGTCTCACACCTGAATTCCTCCTCCCACCAAATAGAATGATCACCCCCTGCACCAAAACAAAGAGAACCTTCCTGGAAGTCTGTTTTGATACAGGTTACCATAGAAATGAATCAGTGTTGCTCTCTTCTGAGAGCTTGTTATGTGCCGTATCAGTGATGTGTTTTTTCCTCTGGCCCCAGTTCATCTGTCAAAGCGGCTTTTTCTCCTTCAAAATAATGATGGCGCGCAGAGCACAGGGCCCGGCTCAGGCAGCGGCTCATTTCAGGTGGCTCTGCACTGTGCAGCTTGCACTCCTCAGGGGTCTGCTGCCGTGGAAATGGCCCCTGACATGAACAGACACAAACAAGCACTCACTACAAGTGCTGCTGGGGCTTATTTAGCCTTAATCAATATGGCGGCTGGGTTGTGCCTGCTTGTTTTGCAGCACTAGTCAGGGGAGAAATGCTGTAACGATAAGGATAGAAAGCATGCATGTGTTTTGTCAAGATTATAGAGTGGTGGCATTCGACCAGGGGCCCGTGGCCCACTAGGGGGCCTTAGTGATCCTCTGTCAGGGGAATAACTTAAACTTATTTGAAACATCTTCCTATAATTCATTTATTGTGTGATTAATATGCTAAATTAAAAGTGTACATTGGGTTGCAACACCTTTTTCACACATACAGTATAGTAGCCCAAGCAATATTTCAGTGCTCTGTGCTTAAGTCAGCATCAAATAAAAATGTGCTACTCTTATTTTTAGTGTTTATTATAAATGATGTACCTGTGCATGTTATTTCCCCATAATCTTTAATCAACAGCCTTCCCTCTTCCCTCAAAACAAATTTACTTTTGCTCCCATATGGCTTTAAGGCAGGTCTTCCAGTGGTTGTAAGACAGAATAATCATAATCGTCATTAACAACATTATAAGCATTTAATAATTGTCAATTTTGTGATGGGTGTTTTGATGCTGGTAATAAGAATAACAGTAATAGTCTATAAATAGATTTAGGGGAAAAAAGTGTTGTAATTTGGACATATCTAAGTGGTCCTCTTGTGGGTGAACTTGACCATCAGTCACCTCATCTATGTTTCTTTCTTGATTTGCAGTAGGCAGTGGTTTGAACAAATATGGTACAATTCTGTCTTTAAAATGTATCTCCTCATTCTTCTAATCATTGCTCATCCCAAAACATTCTGCACCAAAGGGAGCCAATGAGATTCCGGTGGAGAGAAATATTTCACAACTGAGTGGAAACTGACATTCAATTTCTCCTCCATTTTGCATTTTTCAACAAACTAATTGTATTCCAAAAGAAAGATGCTCTACATTTTTTACCATTTCAGAAACCATTTCAATCGGATGTATGTCACGATAGGAGAAAGGACAATTTTAACTTCTGTTTGAGACCGACTTTAATTACAAACTGATCTGTGGCTTAAAACACCCAATCACTGCAGGGGTAATTAACACAAATACATTTCTATCAATAAAGCAAATCAGTGGAAATATTATTTTTAATATTGATGTACAAACAAAGTATGTCCATGCACAGACATGATTGCTGCTTCTAACACAAGTCACTGTCTGATGACAATGACATGCTTTTAGATCAGTGTCTTCACTTTCAGTTTCTTTTCTTGTTGTTGTCATTTTGTAAATAAAAAAAACTTTAATAAAAATTTTTTTTTAGAAACAAAATACAAAAAAATAAATAAATAAATAAATAAACACATATATATATATATATATATATATATATATATATATATATATATATATATATATATATATATATATATATATATATATATATATATATATATATATATATATTTTTTTTTTTTTTTTTTTTGCAATGGGTAAATCATTGTTTTTACCCATACAACACAGAGTATAATTTTGCTTATGATCAACCTAAGGAAATACTGTAATTAGTTACAGCTACATTTATATACCTTTATACATTTATATACATTTATAGATTTATTTATTTTCTTAAATTATTGTTTTGACTTGGTTGAAATTAAAAATGTAATTTCATAATTATTTTTAATTTACAATAATTAAATATTTATTTTGCCCACTCAAAAGTTTTTTATTTTTTTAATTTTTATTTTATAAATGTATTTTTTTTATTAAAGCAAATTGAATAAAACAAAAGATTATAATCAGAAACTTTGACACAAAAACTTCTCAATTTCATATGTGTGTAATGGTGGATCATTATATTGGTAACACTTTACAATAAGGTACAATGCACTTTATGTGTTCACAATGTAGAACACTTCTGGCGCTTATGAGGTGGAATACAAGTCAGATTAGGGACAGAATAGGTGGTATGGGTAGGTTTAATGGAAGCTGAAACTGTTTTTATTATTATTATTGTTATTATTTATTATTATTATTATTTCTATTGTTATTATTATTATTATTACCATTATTATTATTACTATTATTATTATTATTATTATTATCATCATCATTATTATTATTACTATTATTATTATTATTATTATCATTATTATTATTATTATTATTATTATTATTATTATTATTATTATTTTGTATTGCGATGCAGTTCCTGGAGAAATGGATATTAAATGACTAAAGCTTGATTTTCTACTGCAAGTTGATTGGATGTAGTTAAGTAGGCAGTTCATTCAGAAAGATCAGGAAAGGGGTTTGGGGAGAATTATTACAACCTAACCATTTCTGTTTGTTGTCAAATCTGACAGTTTGATCTGTGTAGTTAAATATGTTAGACATGCCCAATTCCTAAGATATACTTAATCTGACAATTTATCTGAAAAAAAAAAACAAAAAAAACAGAAAGTGAATTTACAGATTTCAATTAAAGAAGGGCAAACGTTTTTTTTTTTTTTTTTGCACAGATGAACTAGCAATGTGAGCTAACAATATCATATGGTTGGTTTTGATTTCATGGGTACTTTAAGGGTGGGTTAAGATGTAAGGGTTGGTCAACTGTGTAATTATAAATGTACTTAAAGAAATTATTTACAGGTGTAATTAAAAGCAGGTATTTAATCAAGCATAAGTGCAATGAAAAAAATATGTATTTACGCAATAAGTACACTGTAATGAATGACTAATTTCAGTGAAAGTACATATTAGTTAGGTCACTTAATATACTGTATGTATATATTAATATGTATATACACACAAATATTTTTTTTTTTTTTGGGGGGGGGGGGGGGGGGGGGGGGGGATTTTGAAAATACTTTTGGTAATTATTTGGTTCAAGTATGAGGCACAATCATTTTGTATGATGAACAGTCTGTAAATGTCCAAAAGCATTTCTCAGCCCACATCCCTCAACACTGCTCCATGGTAAAGCGGTCGAGAGTGGGGTCAGGGTTGAGTTTCCACAGAGCACACGTTGGGATGATAAGGAGGGTGCATGTCCTCCTCTGGGCTCCAAGGCAGGTGAGAGTGCTCCAGGCAGAGGCCTATGAGTGGAGACAGGTCTGTTACCATCCAACTCTCACTGTAGACCAGGAGCAGGTTTCCCCTGTGGATCCCTCCGGCCAAGCCTGCCCTACATCTTCCATCACACACTCCATTATAATTGAGCAGAGCCATGAGGTTTCCCAGAACGGAAGCTTTAAAAACCTATATTTCCTCTTTATCGTACAAGAACTTTACAATTCTACGATAGGCACTAAATGTGCCCAAAGCACTGGGATTTATTTCAAGCAACAGTTTTCAAAGAACCAGTTCTTAAAAAAAATACACAAAGACTGTTCAGAAAAGAACAGTGGATGCAGATGTGATGAGTTTCTTGGTTAATTTGTTATGATTCCTCCTGCCCTGATACTCACACGCAGCCACTTGATCCTCACTTCAGCTCCTTTAGAGGGAAAATTATGAGATGATGGGATTCATAACAGAGATAAATAAGGAGGAATAGAGCATGCCCTGCTCTCCACAGTGGCTGTGCTAATTGGCGCAGTATGCTGGTTTGATGTGGTGAGAGAACGTCTGGGGCAGGGCACGCGAATGACCTGAAGAGGCAACCAATTGAGAACTTACCCATCTCTATCTCTCTCTTTCTCTCTCCCCGTCTCCTTAGCCATCGTTCTGTGGCTCCCTGCGCCTTTGTTGGTCTTGTGAAGTCAAGGTCTTCTCACCTGTCTTAATGATTTCTCTTGCCGTTACAAGGAAATTAATTAATATTCCAGCAAGCAAACACTTACTGGCTCATTAATCAATAAGTGTCAGTTTCTGCCCATGATAAAAAAATGTACTTTGCAGCATAATTAATTTTCCTTCTTCTCTAGTCTGGAGTGTCCATAGCTCCAACACTTGACATTCTGCCTTTTGTGTTGAAATAGTCAGATCCTACTCTGTGCCATTACATTAGATCAAAACATACAGTATCCTACTACCTTACAAAGAGTTTTCAGTCATCTTGTTTGTGTTTGTGTGTATGTTTCCCCCCATTACAAGATAAGTGAAAACTCCACCCTATAAATCAAGTTATATTATAATATCAAGTTATGTTATAAATCAAGTCAATCATTCATTTGTGTTGAGGAAAGTACAGATTTCTAAGATTAAACACTAAATGCCATCTATAGTGGAGATTTAAATTGAAGTCGCATTTTTAAATCATATTTTGTGAGTTAAATATATTGCAAAGTTTAAAATGAATGAATTTATAGAAAGAAAGAAAGAAAGAAAGAAAGAAAGAAAGAAAGAAAGAAAGAAAGATTTAGAGAAAACTTTAGCTACCTCCTATGCTATTCTTTCAGCTGGTGGTGATTTCCTTTTCCAGTTTTCACTGACTCCAGTAATAAGTAAGTCTTTTAGTAAGAATCTGTCTTGGTATACAGTGTCTCAGTATTTAATAATTTGGACTGAGTGCCCACTTGGCACTTAATAAATCTTTGCGAAGTAGGATGATGTGAACAGAAGAGTCCAAAGTTCATTTGAAAGCAAGGTTAATTAATTTTGTTCACAGGGTAAACATTATAGCTACTTTTTCACTATTGTGCTGAAACACCTATGAATGGACAAGTACAGTTACAGTCATTACTATGAGCCTGGAATGGCATAGCACTCGCTATTAGTTTTACTCGATCTTAGTGCGGCATTTGACACTATTGACCACAATATCCTCATAAATCGCTTAAACTCTACAGGTGTCCAGAGACAGGCTCTACAATGATTTAAGTCATACTTAGCTGACCGTTACCAGTTTGTGAATATTAATGGACAGTCTTCACAAGTCAGCCCAGTAAAGTATAGGGTGCCTCATGGATCAGTTTTAGGCCCTTTGCTGTTTACAATATACACTGTACATTATACATTGTACAATATACAATATGCATTATTAGAAGACATGGGATCAGTTTTCACTGCTACGCAGATGATATGCAGTTGTATATTTCAACTAAACCTGATGAGATGTCTAAACTGTCTAAGCTAACTGAGTTAATTATTGATGTTAAACGCATGCTATGTTTTCTGTTTTCACAAGTTTGGAGACGTAACATAAATTCCGCTTTTAAATAATAGGTCACCTATAGCTTTCGTCATGAGCCACGGCTGTGTTCAAAATGACATCAATGTTTTTAAAGTGCACTGCAAAGGGAACACGATTGTAAACATGAAGATCACAAAAATTGAACTGTAAAAATGCTTTGAAAGCAACTTACACCTAAGAGTGATGACATTAATTCTTTTTTTTTTTTTTATCATTCCAAGTTTAAATGTTAGAATGTTCTAAACGAATAGGGCATAGTGGGGATAACTGGGAATAGAACTATGTTTGTAACTACAGCTCCAAAGGTGTAGTTGCAAGCATAGAAGTTTGCGATGCAGTTTGTTAATGTTCGTTGGAACGATCTATTTGGGAAATGCCAAATCAACGAACTATGTTTGTAAGAAGACAACTTGCAATCTTACTTGGCTAACGATGGTTTTTTTAACCCTGGTCCTGGACCTGCCATTGGACCTGCCATTTTTTGTTCAAATGTAAATAAAAGCTGAGAAATATTTTTTCCACAATGATGCCTCTTGTACACTTTCTTATTGTCTTTTGGAAAAAGGCTTTGTCATTTCTGGAGAGAGTGTATGGGTGTTTCTCAGAGTTGTGGCTGGAAGGTCAATCACTGCGTAAAGCATATGCCAGAATAATTGCCAGTTCATTCCGCTGTGGGACCCCCTAAAAAATCAGGGAAAAAGCCGAAGGTGAGTGAGTGATTATTTTGTTAGTCAGTTCTATGCAAACTTGTTCCATTAATATGTGTACCAGTTTGGCTAAAAATCTCAGTCAATTAAAGAGGTTCTTGAGTAATTTGTAATGTTAATTAAGTTACATTAGTTAAAGTATGTAAATAAAAACAACAGCAACAACAGCAATGATAATAAATATTATTTTCAATCATTATTCAGACCTCCTCTAAAAATCTCTGAAAAATGTGATGACAATCATTAGCTGATGTCTTGCATTATTTGATTTGTTGTATAATGCTGTGACCAGAAGACCAACGGTGAGCATAAACTGATGATACTTAAATGGTTAGATCTACAAAGAAAATTACACACATCTAAACTAAGGCTTGTGGCTGGAAGGGCATCTGCCACATAAAACATATGCATAATTGGTGGTTCATTCTTCTGTGGTCGAAGTCAAAGGAAAGTGAGTGAGTAGTAATGTCTCAAAAATGTTTGTTTCTAATAATGAACTACAAAATAATGTTTGGGGTGTAAATGTCTGCAGTTTACAGTACATTGTATAGTAAAACATACACATTTTGTCAAGCTCAGACCTTTTTCTACTTGTTTTATTTCGATGTCAAATTTAATTTCTTAATAAACAATTCATTTTATCAGAACACTTATTTTTCACTTTAACAAAATGACAAAGATAACATTTAAAGCAGCAAAGAATAGGTTAAGCAAGTGTGAATAATGTAATCTTCTTTGTTACATTTGATTCTTATATTGGCTGAGCCATTATACAATTTTTATCTCCATATAATGGTCCACATATCTAAGCTAAACTTTCCAGAAGGAATGGCATTTATCCACCTCCTCACTCTACAAATAATCACGTGAGCTCCAATGAACCCGGCCTAGCCAGGCCTCGTACTGTGCACTGACCTACTCCTACAGTCAACTCAGGAGTATAAAAGAACATTGGAATATTTGATTTCCAGTCAGGTGGCCAAGCACTACTTACACTGTCCTTCAATAATGATTACTCAACGTACGCCCCCGGGACCCCTCCTCCAGCCCCTCACATCTCCAGCACAGATGTGCAGAGATTGCCACAAACAGTGCCCTCAACTGTGATAGATTTTCACAAACAGCCTTCCTGGTGTTTGGCTAAGCACTGTTTGGGCAGATGTCAAGAAGCATAATTTCATTGGAAAGTTCAACCCATACCTGCTGCCGACTGGGTTACTGAGCAGTGTTAGCACCCTGGGGTGAAGCAGGGCTCTGAGGCTGGCACTGAGCTCTTCTCAGTAATGAGCAGCCAGTTCTGACCACCACTCACACTTTTAACTATACCCATGGTTTGCTTAGGCAAAACTCACAATGTATTGCTCAACAGAACAAGCCAAGGAGTATCTGTCTAAGTTCTCTTACAGCAGTGAACTGTAACCTATATTATATTTTCTGCAAGTGCTTTTATTTAGGAAATCTCCTGCAATATGTGTAAATACTGTATATATAAAATCAATTCAATCTACCCCCTTTTTCTGAACCTGATACACTAGTTCATTTACTTTTTAAAACATACATTTTTTTCTGGCATCCACACTGTTTTGAAGTTGTCAGACAGATTTTTTGAAATGCTGAAGTTTTGCTTACTTTTTGTGGTTTTTATTGTGAGTGTACACAAACAAAGGAAAAATTACAATTTCAAACAATGAGTACATTTACACGGACACCAATAATCCGATTTTAATATGATGAAGACAATACTCTGATCAAGAGTCGACCATGTAAACAGTGATTTTTGAATAATTTAATCCGAATAAAGTTATAATCAAACTAAACAGAAATCGGATTAAGGCATCTGGAGTATGCCGGTTTTAGTCGCATTATTGAAGTGCAGTACAGACTTGTAAACACCCTAATCAAACTACTACCCTTGTATAGGATTTTCACCACATTTTGTGACATGAAAGTCTATACACACATGGCTGTTTGACTATTCTCTACACCTACTGAGTCAGTGAAGGACCACAGACACCTGCATCTCGAAATGTGGAGGGTTTTTTTCCATACGGTGTGTTGCATTGAATTCCTTTAAAACAACACTTTTCCAGCAGTTCATACTCACATCCAATATCTCATTTGTCATGAGGGCATGCATGTTCCTGAATGAAAGTGAAAGTGCCAAACTGCAGTTAAAGCCGACAAATTAAAAATGAAACACCCAAAATTACATGAAACTCTGGAGGAAATGTGGATACCGTGGTGACGCAGTGAAGGCAATCAAATTTGGTGCTATAACATGTAAAATGGGACAATGAAAGGAACATTTAAAAAACAACTTATGTAAACACCTCAATCTTATTATTGTCTTATTCAGATTAAGGCAAATAATTGGATTACTAATGTCTATGTAAACATAGTAGCTGTTTTCCATCCAAAAATGTTTACTAACTTTATGTACAAAACTGGATTATCGCATTAAAGATGTGCAAATAAAGCCATTCAACGAGTCAAAGTGAACAAAATAGTAATTTCCTGATTATCTGGTGACAAATATTAACAGTAAAAACTGAATTTTCTGCGGTAGGAGAAGCTGCGTGAATCTTTTCTTCATTTAATAAATGTATTGTGCCTTAGAAGACAATCCCGCCACGCAGTGAACGCGCAGTGACGTTTGAAGGAGCGAGACACGGAGCAGAGGCTCTTAATTCTGGAGGTTATTAATAATATAATAACACCAATACTGAGATGGTTAAGGTGTTTTAGAATGACCAAAACAACTTTTCAGATGTTTTACAGTGTGCTCAGCCTGCTGGTTTGTCCATTTGCACACATTACTATCATCACATGATCTCTTATAACAAAATCACATGACCTTTTTTAAAGAGTATACTGGAATTTGTTTGGTAAAAATGTTTCCATCGCAGTTTATGTGCATCTTTTCTTATCGAATAAAAAGTTTATCCTATACTCAGCATGCGCTTATATTTTTATGCACATTTTCAAAATGTATGCGCATCTTGCAGTTTCCATCAACCATTTTTTTAATGCGAATATCCAAAATGTGCATAAAAATAGGTGGATGGAAACGTAGCTAGTGTCTTCCTCTTATCTCTTCTGCTCTTATCTTATTCTGAAGTAAGTGTACATGAAGAATCTTTCATGTACACAATCGCTAACATCGCTGCATCCAATCAAAGAAACGTAGATACATTCGACATTTGAAAGTTACACTGCATAATTTCACAGGTCTACAGTGCGGTCTACACATGTCTGCATTGCACCGACCCATTGTACTGCCAGTCTATAATGTTTAAATGGATACTGGAACATGAGTAAACTACAAAGCCTTGTTTCCATAAAAAATATTTACATTATTAACATTTGTTTGCCATACTATTATATGCACAAATATTATAGTGTTATATGCACAATATTCAAAATTGCAATAAAAGAGAAATGGCTGTTTAGCTTAAAATATGGCTAGACATGTATATGTTTACAAGTTGTTTATAATAAATGCCATTATAATTTGTGTTTGATTCATACTTTTTAATGTGTAATTTTAGATTTTTATCTTAATCTCTTCTGAATACTGATAAAATGTAAAGATTTGCTGCCAACTTAAACATGATTTGTGTCCTCTTAATAAAATGTGCAGTATGTTACTTATACAAATATGGTAGTATTTAATTTTATAGTCCTATTTTGCTTGAGCTTGATGTATTATTATAGTTATTACATAAACTGGGTAGCAACTAGGTACCCCTGAACCTAACTGCAACCCATCTAGTTACCATATACTATACTACCTTTACTTTTGTAGGTAAGTATATTATTAGTACCTGTAAGTACAAAGCGGTTTTGATTGTCAACAACAGCCTGAACTAAACTGTTCCAAGCCTCATCTACAACTTCAGTGTTTTAGAGTAAAAGTAGACATTGTTCACAGGCTGACATTATGCAAATCTCTTAGAAGCCTTCAAAGGTTTGTGCAGGAAGTAAGTCTGGAATTACTGACAATTTATTTCAGGCAGTTCAGAAATCTGTATTAGTTTCTATTGGAGGACAATAAATTGACCATGCACTTTGATCTTTGACACTTTGCAGACCTTTTACATTTACAAGCATCTCTATATGTACATGAAAGCTATACAAAAAAATGCTTAAATTAGCCTTTCAGTACAAATTATTTTGAACAAATTGTTGAAATATATTGTTTTCTCATCATTCCTTGCAAAAACAAATTCTTTGCTCAAGGGGAAAAGGCCCACAGGCTACTTTCCTACTGGATGAAACCAGCTAGTTGTAATCCAATGCTAACACAAGATCTTTCAGTTGTACTTCTTTAGTAAACAACAAGTAAGGCTAGAATAATTTAAATACTTTCCCTCAGCAATAACAAGGCAAATTAGCTTTAGAGTTCACGAACAGTATATGTATTTCTCGTAAAAATTTAATGACGCTCTTGAATTCTATGGACATTAATAACGCTCACTATTAACATCTCTGCACCCTTTCTCTTGTATGTAGCATGCTGAGCCTCCTCATAAAAGGAAACAAATGTAATTTAGTGCTACGCATCAAATATTAAAACTGTTTCTGTAAAATAAATAAGTAGAAAGACCAATATACAAATTTACAAAACACAGACATGGCATGGAATTGAAAATAAATGAGGGTTCATCTGACATACTTAAAAAATGATGTACAATGAGGCAAAAACTGCTCGGGGATATTTTTGATCAAATTATTAATGAGTATTTATCTATTATTAATGAGGCCGAGTGTTAACTATTTATCTGAAATGAATGCATACAGCACTGGTTTCCATAGCTCAGCACTAATGCTGTTTTTCTTTCGGAATAAGTAGCCGTCAGCTGTTATATGGAGGCTGGAGTTCTGCTGCTCATGAGTGTGTAAATGTCAATATCTCAAAAGGTGATTTTACGGTTCATTCAAGCACTGATAAGAAATCATTAGACTTTTTAAGGTTATCGACAGCTTCCAAGAGGCATTTAATGCATAAAAAAGCATTTTTTTGCAGTTCGTTAGTTTTTGTGCATCTTAAATTGACTCGTCAGGACACTTTTTGCACGGGTCAGCAAGCACACCACAGCGAAACCACATGACTATTTAATGGCCGTGCCTGAGTTAATATCCTGCTTTTCATTTGTATGTGCTCCTCGACTGCTAAGAAAAGTTTGCGTTTTGTTTTTTGAAACATAACGCAGAACCAGTGACGTGAAGTGAACCCAGACGTGGGTGAAAATGCTAAGAAGTGTTGTTAAAAACATAATAAATCTATTAGGACTGGGGATAAAATTTGCCTTGTCTGTCGCAATGCGCTTTTGACGGCCTAGATCTACCTTTTACAATTTAAAAACCGATGCATTAAAGCATTTAACCCCATGCTTCTTCGCGTGACACTCATCAGATGGGGTTTTTAGGGTAAAAGCTGTTTCTGGAGGGCACACTTTGTACAATTCTTCCCCCTGTCCCTCCATCCTCCCTCTCTCGCCCCCCAGTCCTGACATCCTTCGTCTGAAATGCACTATGTGTTAACACTACAGAGGCGAGAGGAGTCGAAGAAAAAAATAATCCTGCAGGTACCCTATGGGCACCTTTCAAATTAAGCGTCTGGCTGCTGTGTCTTATGTGCAGTTTTGAAACATTAACAAGACCTTTGAGAAAAGGGAATGGGGAGAGAGAAGAGTGTAGAACATAGCATGACAGTCTTTAATGATTTATTAAACAGATACAAATTATTTTGGCCCTGGACTCTACTGTTTGGTGGAAGTCAATGAGAAGGCAAGTCAGGGCATGCCATGGGCATTCAGCAGGGCTGAGAGAGGCATTGTGTTTTAAAGAAAGAGAAAAGGAGCTCAGGAGATTGCAGGAGAAAGATGAGGTTGACAGACTGAGACCCAGAAAGATTTACTTCCTTCAGCATACATATATCTCACCGGCTGACATTTAAACTTTAGGGTTATGCTTCTGTCCTCTAGTGCTATATTCCGAAAGATTTACAAAGATGAATCAAAGAGAATTTATATAGGACATTTACACTTTGAAAAAAAAAAGTGAGATCCATAAGTCACATTGCGGTAATGTAAAATAGGCCCTTGACAGCCTTACTAAAAGCTAAAGTTTACAACCATTATATATTTAGCTCCCCTTACTTCACAAAATATTATTTAGATATAACTATATTTGCAACAGAAAAAAGACTGAAAAATGTAGTAATGTATAAAGCAAACAGAAATAGTAATATCATGAATTATAAACAAAATTTATCATAAAATACTAAGAGCCCTGTGTGAAATGTGCTGTACAAATACTCACATGCCTTTCTCATTCAACACAAATCTAAATGTCTATACACTTTGTGCATGCATTGCTTGATGTTTCTGTTTTATGCAATGAGATTTGAATGCATTTTAATTCAGAAAAATGCATATCAGATCATATTTAATTATCAATGTTCTTATCACAGTTTTTCTTACATATACATTTTGATATGTTTGCTTGTTTCCCCTCATTTACATATATATTTTACTGAAATCTAACACTTATTTTAAGTTGATCTTTAAATAGCATGTGTATTGTATGGGTTACTTACAGTTTGAACCCAAAATTGACCGATCTGTCAGATGAAAAAGAATCAAAGTCAAAGATTCAAATAAATAAAGTTTACTGAAGATACTTTGCAGTTTCATCAGCAGAAGCCAGCTTCAACACTCCACCGCTCTGCTTACAATCTCAAAAACATCAACAATTATACTCTTACATAATGTCATTAACAGCATCATACTGTACATACGGTATAGGTGTTTTAACCTGATTGATTAAAGCACAGATTGACTTGGAAATTTTTCACATGGGTGCATGCGGACTACTCTGAACGATATCTCAATATCTCAAGCGTATAAACATCAGACATCCACTAAGCTGTTCAAAGCTGACCTCAGACCTGTGAAAGGATCCACAATTGAATAGAACGCACACACACACACACAAAGTACAATCTGTTTCTTACCCAAGGCTGGGTGTACTCTCAGCCATCTTTGTCAAAAAAAGGGGTATAATCTACATTCAGACTGCTATATTCTCACTACACAAAGTCTATATTGAATAAAAATAACTTGAAACAAAATTAAAACGTAATAATAATATCAAAATGACTTTAGACAGTATTAACACTTAGCAATACAAATAGGAATTGGCCTGGGAATTGACCTCTGACCTGGTTTGGTGGCACCTGAAATTGAAGTTCCCATTAGTCAAAATCATTCAAGATACTGATTCAAATAATCATAATAATAAAGTAATGAGAAAAAGGATAAACGTTGATCCTTACATAAGACAGATTGGAAGACAGAAATCCGAATCCATCAGTATTTTATATTTTAATTATTTTGTTTATTCATAATTATTTGTTTAATTGCAACAGTCTTCATTTTAAAACCCATCCCTACCAAAATACTTAGTTGAAAGTGTTTTGTTTTCCTTTTACATGATACTTGGTTTGACATCTTATTTTAGAATGCTGTTTGTGCATTTTAAACTTACACTTTGTGGCCTCTTTTCTGTCAATAATCCAAAAAAGTCCTGTCTTTGAATTGAAACTCATCATTTACTCTCAGCAGAAATGCTCTCTCAAGGTTTTTCATTAGTCTTTGTCAGTCAGAAAGATTTCTCTAGAAACGCTGCATCTCAGGGCCTTTTGCTGCAACTGAATTTTCATTAATTTGTTGAAGAAAGGCAAGTCGATTTGCTGAACTCTCTTGGACTCATTGGTAAATCTTACCACCAGTTTAGCGTGGATGACCACTTGAGATCTACTGAGGCCGGACGCTTCGGCAGCGTTAAATATTTTTCTTTGAAATGAATAAGTGCACTTTAAGCTCTCTGTGGTATGTTAACCCCAGTAAGCACTTTTCAAAGCGCTGATGATGGACGAAAGGTTCTGAATAATTTGTATATCTAATTTGCACTGATGGAGTAATGGAGATGTTCACTCACTGCATGGATAAGACACGTTTCCGATGTCAGCCCTAGATTTCTAGTGACGTGTGACCTTGATAGAAAGATAGCTCTGAAGTTCTGTTTTATCAATAGCAGCAAACTATTTGGGTCTTTATGGCTCAGTTTAATATAAAAAACAATCAACTGAACTTAATAAGTTGATAGCAAGGTTACTTTAGTAAATGAAAACTAAAAATATTGGTCAAAAAAACATTTGCATTAACTGAAATGAATTTATAAAAATCACAAGTGAAAAACTAAAACTGAATGAAACTGACAGCCACTGAAAAAAACTAAATAAATTAAAATATTTAGAAAAATGCCTCTTAGCTTTCAGAATAAATAAGGATTCATTCTGTGGCAGAAAATCTGACCTGAAGTACCTTTTGAGGGCAACACATCAGTCAAGCCCATAGTTAGGTAGAGATATTGGGCCCTTTCAAACACTCGGCGCAATAAGGCGCTGCTTTGTGAACGCATGAGTGTCTTCAAAGAAGGTGTGTTAGGGCATATTGTTGGCACATTGCTATTTTGAGAAACTGAAATAGACTGCACCAATGACCAAGTAAAAGCTGGTCTAAAGTCCAGCACAGAGCGTGTTAGTTATGCGCTTATGCAGGTACAAATGCTTAATACGCACAGGATGTACAACAATACAGAAATATATTTACATATGAAAAAAAGAAAATAAAGGATTAAAATGTTACAAAAAATATTATTTACTAAATAAAAAAAAACACTACCTCCATACTTTCTTCATGTACGGGGGGCTTTTTTTAGTTTATTCATGACAATTTGTATTTTTATTATAATGTTATTATCAGTATTATTTATTATATGCATTTTTATATTTGTTTTATTAAAGTCAAGTTTATATTTGTCTATTTGTTGGGTTTTGTAGACATGCATCACCATATGGGGCGTAAGAATAGGACGTGTGTTTGGATATAACTGTTTTTTTAAATCACACCAATATTGTTGTTCATTTATTCATTCGCTGGAAATTAGAACTGAATTTAGAAATAGTTTTACAACAAATCGTTGTGCTCAACAAACAAAATTAAATACTGTATGTAGGTTAATGGATGTCTTCAGTGGAGTGCGTATAACACTGTTTCATTACTTGGTGAAAGTAAAGGAGTAAAGCAAAGAATAAAAGTAAAGAGAAAGTAAAGTGGCCGAATGGAGGAAGCTCGTTCTTTATCCATACGCAAATGATGTGTTAAACTGTTGTTTGCTAGTGAAGCATTCCGTCTGTCTGTTCAGTTTTTCCTCTTACAAAGTCCACCATGTAAATAGCAGATGCACCATGGCGCTACGCAACTGCATAGGTCTCAAACTCGATTCCTGGTGGGCTGCAGCTCTGCACAAATTTGCTCCAACCCTAATCAAACACAGCTGATGCAACTAATCAAGGTGTTCATAACTACTATAGATTATTAGCAGGTGTGAGTTGGAGCTGGTTGGAGCTAAACTATGCAGAGCTGTGGCCCTCCACGAATTGAGTTTGAGACCCTTGCTAAAAAGGGAATGGGAAATGAGACTCTGATTGGTTTAATGCACGTTATGCTCAAAACACACCCATAATCGATTAAGAGAACAAGCACAACCCTGTTAGACCATGAACAGCGGCACAAAGCCCTTTTTTCCATCCTTAAAATAGCAAAAGATGGACATGCCTTTAATGCTTTTACTCTATGTTCTTTAGACTTTGCGCTGAGATCATTAAAATAGAGCTCAATCTGTTTACATTTTTTTGTATATGTTTTTAAATGTTTTTAAAAATTTTACATATAAACATGACAACACAAAACATGTTCAAACTTTGCTTCATTTGCCAAAAAACATAATCTATATTCATGTTTAACTACATACTTATCTTTATTATACTTATCTACTTATCTTTAATATGAGGATTTTTCTTAATTTGTCATAATGGTTTACTTTTATTAATTTAGGTTGCATTTGTGTGATTTTGTGTTTGTTTAAACAATTGTTTTATTTTTATTTTTTATTACTGAGCAGTTCCATGCAAGTTATTTAAGCTTTCTAAACATTCAAATTTGCTAGTCGATGCTGGATGTGTTCTGTTCATTTTTACTGTAAATGGTCAGGTATTGTAATCAACCATGTCAAATATACTGCACAGTATTACAGATAGCTCCTTACTTGAGATTAGAGATTAGTGTACTCTATGGCATGCTGATAATTATTTTTTTTAATGACATTTTAGTAATACTATATTTTTTTTATTTAAAACGTTTAGAATAAGAAGTAGAGATTCAGATTATTTTTGGTATGTTTCAAAATGTAGGTACAGTATATAAATTGGCACTATTACACACTCAGCAATTTCTCACACCAATAAAAAAAAAAAAGACAAGTACTGAAGGTGCTGAATACTTTAAATGCTGTGTGTGAAACAAAACTGTAAATAAGAATCAAAACTTCTAAAAAATATAAGAAAGAAAGAAAAAGCAAAAGAAAATCTGATAGGAGACCTGTTATTGATGAAAGGCTATACACACCTCTGGTCAGAAACATGTCATATAAAATAGTAAAATTACTTACGGCAAGGCTTAACGTCTTCAACTTGCAACACTCTCTGGACAGAATACAAATGACAGAGTTCATGTAAGTGGTCTGCCAATCTTCATTGGTAGTTAAACTTTGCCACACCATTGAACACAGCAGCTTCTTTCAACCAACTAATCTGCTATATTTCTTAATTTATATATATATATATATATATATATATATATATATATATATATATATATATATATATATATATATATATATATATATATATATATATATATATATATATATATATATATATATATATTAATGTTAAAGTTTGACATACCAATCAAATTGCACTTGACTTTAGTGCTTGTATTAAAATAGCCTGCACATTTTACATTCTACCAATGATAAATCTCTGCTACATTGTAGATTTTGTGACCAATCTGGATAAATTCTTGTGAGCTCTGTCAGAAAAGCTTTGGTTATGATTACTACAATAAAGTTATTTTCAACTTGAAGTAGTGTATAATGGATACAGGTCAAAGTATTTTTTTGTTTTTCATGCATACACTGAAGCAAGTGAACATGACACAAATTGTATGATATGTACACTGCAAGGGTGGGATATACAAATTATAAATATATATTGCATAACCCTGAAGAGGCATAAGGTCTGTTTACATATATCTTGAGTTAGTTTAATGTGTACATTGTGAAATTTGTACATTTGTAATGAGGCAACAAAAATGTGGAAACGGCTTAATAAAAGCGTTTAATATGTTTATGCATCATGTCATATCACTCAGCTCATTCAGTGGAGTGAAAGAACACAAACAAAGCTTATTATGCAGAGGTGGTTTTTAATTCTTGGCTGTGTTTTCAGGTACATTACAACCACAAAATATAAACACATCTCTGCCGACACCTTTTGTTAAGTATAATTGTAATTTAGCCTAAATTTCATCCACAAAATGGCTCAGGACAAACTAGGTTACTCTGGTTTCTGATGAGTATTTGTGAGAAACCTACTAAACATATAAAGGACCTACAGTATACTTGGACTAAAAGTGATTTTTCCTTAACAGGGACTCAGTTAGAGAGTGACTAACAGGGACTGAAATTAGAATGACCAGGTGTGCGTTTCCGAAAACCATCATTAGCCAACTAAGGTCACAAGTTCCACTGTTACAATAATAGTTCAGCGAATTGGCATTTTACGAATCTGTCATCCCATCGAACATTTGCAAACTTCATTGCAAACATATGTAGTTGCAACTACTGTAGTTATAAGGATAGTTCCTGGTTGTGTTCTGTTCTGAGTTGTGCTCCCTATGCCCTATTCCTTTTGATCGTTCCAACATCCACTTTAAATGATTAGCAAAAAATAAAAAGTAAAAACTTAAAGTTACCTCTCTCATGTTTAATTTTCTTTAAAAGTTTTTTTTTTTTTTTCAACAGTTAGGCTTAATGAACTTTAGATTGACAATTGCGCCCCCTTCATAATGTACTCTGAAATCCTTTTTTGTCATTTTGAATGCAGTCGTGGCTCATTACAAAAGCTATAGGTGACCTATGATTTACAAGCAGAAATCTGTTACAGCTTCTGAAAAAAAAAAAAAAAATTCTGAACTTAAATTTAATTATGGCACAGATAAATAAAGCTAGATTTTTTTTATTTTCATATTTGACCGTATAATTGATTTATAGGCAATGAGAGATTAGCCTATGTGTTAGCTATTATAGGAGGTTTTATGTTTTAGAATAGAATATGGAATATTTTCTATAATGTTTGACAGCAAACGCAAAGGAAATGATCATTTAATGTGGATTTTCTCTCAAGAAGTTGCTTAAAGCTTCATCAAGGACGTTTTACATTTTAACAACCTGGTTAAAATAATGGATCTGCGACTAGAGCAACTCGAGTTTTGCGAAACATGTTACGTTGTTCATGCTGCGAGTTACATCATAGTCCTCCTAACAAAGTGCTCCTATGCTACCAACAAACAAAAAAATTAAGAAAAATGTTTATAGTCCAGTTTACTATTTATATATTGACAGATGTTTATAGATTCATAGACATATAAGACTTATCGTATATGCATTAACTCGCATGATCAAAACAACTGGCATTAATTACCATGACACACACACGCATATGAGGAGTTCAGATGCAAAACCCTCTAAATGCATCAGATCTCTTTTTGTAAATCTCCTTCAGAAGTTTCATTTTATAGATAATGAAAAGGTTATTAGATGGTAAATAATATATATATATATATATATATATATATATATATATATATATATATATTAAAAATGTCCCTTTGGACAATTCTCTGGTTTTTAACAAGATAGATTTTCTTTAGTATCAAAAGCAGCTAAATCCACTTGTGCTTTTTTTTTTTTTTTTTTTGCAAAAACCTCTAAGTTCACCTATTGGGACATAAAACATAAAACAGTGGTTCATTCCGCTGTGGTAATCTCTGATTAACCAGGGACTAAGCAGAAGGAAAATTAATTAATGAAAATCTGTCAAGTGCATTAATCAAAAACATTAAATTGAAATTAATTAAATATTAAGAAACTATAGTCATTTCTGATATTTTGAATTTGAATTTAATGTAAGTAAAGGAATGTAAACATTGCAAACATGTTAAACTTAGCTTGTTAGATTCAAATAATGTGGTGTAAAAACATTGTGAAACATCAATATCTGTGCATTGTCCATTAATATAAAAAGCATATCAGACGTATAGGTATTATGAAGTAATATAAATAATGTTTACACATTATATTTATCTTCTAAAAAATAGCTTACATTAGCAAATAAAACACAAGGTAGGCCTACTGGGCAAAAAGGGCATGTCTCTCAGACACTTAGAAGCTGTCATTCATTTTTTCTCACCATACTCAAGGTCTTATTCTATTTTTCATCTCTTATTTATCCTCAGAGCATCCGTGGAATAAAAGAACGGCATTTTATCTTCGTCTTTCGTGAAACGCAATTGCTGTTTAATGGATAGTAAATCGAACTCATTCAAAGTAGCATCACTGCGCAAAAAAAAAAAAAAAAAAAATGCACAGACTTCATCTTTTAAAATCTAAATCGGAAGCTGAATAAAACCTCATAAAAGCCGGAGTATCAGAGCGCCGTTACATTGAAAACATTTTATTCGATTCACGCCTTCTGATTGGTTCTCAGGACATAGCAGCTTTTGCTGTCAAAGGCAAATGGCGTTTCGAGGCTTTTGCTTACAAACTGTTATATGTGAATATGCTGACGATGCGATTTTTATGATTTGAAGCAAACATATTTGTTGAATATGTACTACAGTACGTGCCTAAAGCATTCACTCAATGTCATTAGCTCATTTTTGGAAGTGACGTTTAGCAGCTTTTGCATCTGAACTCTATATATGTGGACACTAAAATTAAGATATATGGGACTGTCCCAGAAGGGACTAGTCCCTTTATTCATCAGGGGTCACCACAGCAAAATGAAGTGCCAACTTATCCAGCATATGTTTTACACAGCAGATGCCCTTCCAGCTACAACCCGGAAACATCCATACACATTCACACATATACACTACAGCTAATTTACTGTAGTTTCACCTATAGTGGATTGAACTGTGGGGGAAACAGGAGCACCTAGAGGAAACCCACGCGAACACAGGGAGAACATGCAAACTCCACACAGAAATGCCAACTGACCCGGCTGGGACTTGAACCAGCAACCTTCTTGCTGTGAGGTAATAGTGCTAACCACTGAGCTACTGTGTCACCTTGTTTTATGTTATAGTTTCATATTTCCATGGCTTTAGTAAAACAACAATAATTAAAAACTATTCAAACTTCTATCTTCAGATTAATCAGATTATTGATAAAATAAACTGTTCAATGACTTATGACGTGTTATCAACATTGCACAGCCTTAACTAGTATATCAGGTTGTAGCACTTACACCCCATTAAACAGCTCCATTGCCTGTGTTCTGCAGACCTTCACAGCTCTTACTAGCTACATGAAGTTTAATGAAGTACAAATGTTGATCTAACCTTCTTCTCTCTGGCTTGCTCTACCCTTTCACCATTTACACTGATGAGTAAAATGTGACTAGACAGAGAGACTACACTTGGTTAATTAAGAGGTTAGATGAAGAAACTCTCTGTGCTAATATTAACCTTTGTCTGGGGAAGATTCTTATCGTCTATGCATGATTAACTCGCATGGTCGAAACAATTAGCATAATTCACCATGACACATTCATTACACTACAGTACTTAACATAATATGATACCTGCACTGTGTCAAAATGAAAATAAATAAATCATTAATTGCAATAGAAATAACAATAAATAAAAATCTACTCTTGTTAGAGGGTAACAGGTTTAAGGAGGCCTTATTGATTAATATGTATTATGACAAATTAAAAAAAAAACTGTGTTGTATTAGCAATTATAACACTGTATGCACAAATCACTTTAGTTTATAAGTCACCAGGGACAAACACATCAGCTAATTGAGCTGCGAGCAGTGAACAGTCCCATTGCACTAGTTACCACTTTCAAATGACAGGAGGATAAAAGAAAAGAAAGACTGCCTCTAGTCAAGCCACACAATTTTAACCAAGCTTCTTTGAACCATAAAAAAGTGAAGAGTCTGTGCTGTCTGAGACTGTGTATAACTCAGTATAACCATACGATGCAGGGACTTGATATGTCTCAAACAGATTCATCAAATCACTCTCTCTATATCTCAGTAGACATTCTTTGTCTGAAGTTTCACCCTTGTGGAAATTAAACAAAAAACACACTGATTATCAAAATCTAAATAAATTAGAGCTAATTTGATTGAGTTGAAGTTTTGCCTGATGAGAATAGTTTTTTTTTTCTTCTTTTCTTTTCCAACTAAATATCTCTTAATCTTTGTCTATATCACAAAACGGAGAGGAGTCTGGATGCAGACCTGGTGCAGTGCAATCTGAGCTCCATCCAATGCTTTTTAATGGGCTCACCTAACTCCACCCCTAACCTACCCCTCACAGTGACATCACTCTCTCCATTGAGTGCATTGTGTCTGACATTTAAACTCTAATAGATGCAATCTCAGCTTGCATCATAAAGGCTGCATCCAGATACTGTTGACAAAATGAGCATCTTCTTATCTTTGTTTAAATGTTCGTGTATTTGAACTACAGATGCATATATTTATCAGTCACTAATCTAATTATAAAAAGTATAAAAGCAATAACTGTTAGTGACTGAAGAAAAACTTTTGACCACAACTCAATTTTTTTTACTTTTTTATTTGCATTGTTTTTCAAAAATGTATAATAATACCACCAGACTATTAGCATTAAATATGTTTTTAAATCATTTAACAATGTAATAATAATAAATACAGAAAAAATGAATATTTAGAAAGTTTATAACTTAGAAATATTTACAAATGTATTGTTGTATTATTTGTCAAGGATTGCAAGGTTTTTTTTTTACTATATTTCTTGTCATACTTTTATTCTGGAGAAATTCTGTTTTCTTTTAGTTTGACTGCAATGAATGAATGAATATATAAATGGATGGACGAATGAATGAATAAATGAATTAATTAATTAACAAATTAATTAATTAATTATTGTTTTTAAATTAATATGTACATCATCACGGCAAAGATTAAACGGTGGCGCAGTGGGTAGCATGTTTGCCTCAAAGCAAGAAGGTCACTGGTTCGAGCCTCAGCTGGGTCAGTTGGCTTTTCTGTGTGGAGTTTGAATGTTCTCCCCGTGTTGGCGATTTCAAGTACAAAGACATGTGGTATAGGTGAACTGGGTATAGGCTAAATTGTCTATAGTGTGTGTGAATGAGTGTGTATGTATGTTTCCCAGTGATGGGTTGCAGCTGGAAGAACATCCGCTGCGTAAAAACATATGCTGGATAACTTGGCGGTTCATTCCACTGTGGCAACCCCTGATTAATAAAGAGACTAAGCCAAAAAGAAAATGAATAAATTAACTCTTACATTTAGAAATGTGTTAAAAAATATATATTCTTCATTAAACAGCCCTTTTTTTTAAAGAATAAAATTTCACAGGCGAAGTCATAATTGTATACACCACTTTTGGAATATAAGCCACAAAACATTTCAGATTTCAGTGTGATTCAAATCAAAGTTTAATTTGAGTTGAAATATTTCACTAGCACACTAAAAGCTTCTGTGAAGCTACTGTGAAGCTTTTAGATAAGGTAAATGAAATTAAAGTTAGATGAACATTTAAGAGATATGGTGCATTTACACTACTTATTAAATGAAAAACTGCTTTTAAACCAGTCATATATGACCTCAAGTGGGCTAACCTCATTTCAAACATGCACTATTCAAAACTTTTTTTAATGAGGAAAAAATACTGAGAACGCTTGTACTCAAGAAATGAAGAAAATAAGGGAATTAAAGAAGGGAAACATATTTTTATAACTATTTTCAGATGTGTGTGGTGTAGAAAAACATAAAACGCCTACATTTCCCTCGTGCACACATCTAAAATAAGATAATCTACCACCAAATGTGTGTTTAACCAGGTGTCTTTATGCTTTCTGACAGAAAGGAGCACCCTTGATTAAATTAAAGTTGAGAAAGAAACAAAAAAGCCATATCAAATCACATAGTTTTAAAAAGATTTTGATAGTGAAAATATGGGTCCAGCTAATTTATTTTTAATTGGGCTTTTAGAAAAAGGCTGAAAGCATGTATTATTATCAAAAATTAAAAATAACTCAACGTAGCAACTCAAAGCAGCCTGCTTTTCCAGCTGGGTGATTTGTAAACACAAATCAGCCAGTTAATGGCAGAACTGTATAGTATAATTGCTGTGTTGTTACAAATAGCAACTACCCACACATTGTTATGAGGCATATATCATTAGTCATTACTGTACCAGTGTCATAGAGGTGTTTCACAGATTAACACAGAGATCATGTACATAATGATAAATCCCAAAATAGAGCAGCTGAAATGAGTTTCCCAAGGCATAAAGTGCTCAACTTAAGAGCAAAAGCATCACTGTTTCACCTCTTTCCTAGCTCCACAGCTCCTTATAATTAACACAAAAGGATCTTCTACTGTGAATTAACCAAGACGTATGAATAAAACATATTTCAGTCTTCTGATGTCTCAAACCATTTTTTCCCCTTTTTCTTTAAAATGTTTTACCTTAGTAATGAAAGAGCATAAAAAAGTAGGAAATGGAAAGAAATAAAAGGACACTGCAACAAAAATAACCATCTAAATACGAGAAATAAATGAGTGATTTAAGAAGAGAAAGCTAGAAACAAGTCAAATGATCTGCCAGCGCAGAAAGATAATTATACTTGGTAAGATTTTTTAAAAATAAAAAAATTGCCAAAAATTCTTTCATTAATTAATTAATTAATTAATTTTCCTTCGGCTTAGTCCCTTATTTATCCGGCGTCACCACAGCAGAATGAGCAACCAACTATTCCAGCATATGTTTTAAACAGTGGATGCCCTTCCAGCTGAAACTCAGTACTGGGAAACATCCATGCATTTTCTAATTCATACACACAAACACACACACAATGGCCAATTTAGTTAATCCAATTCACCTATACTGCATGTCTTTGGACTGGGGGGAAACTAATCAGTTTCTACGTAACCCAACTGTGAATAAGAATGGCAGCCACGCATCGGTAAACACCTTTTCCTTGCTGAAGAAGCCAAACTACATCTGTCAGCTAAGCCTCAATAACTGTGGCAAAGGAACATAACATTTCCGGCTTATTTTAATTTTTCGGGGAGTCGTAAAAATACACCTAGTTAACTTCTAAGAATTTTAAAAAGCGTCAGTACATTGGGAAAGTGTGCCAGTCCCGAATAGGGAGAATGTTGCCGAGACCACCTGCTGTCTAAATGGGGAGACCTGGTGGCAGAAAGACATATGGACCAACCCTGACAAAGGGGACTACACATATAAAGATGGTTAGTGGGGAGGGAAGCCACGGGCCCACGTGAAGAGGGGGGGACTAAACCGTGGCTGAGTAAAGCATATGGGATAACCAGTGGGGATCGCGCATAGCAGGCACCTTAACCCAGAGTGCGGGCTGACTGAGCGGGTGTGACAACAACGTGATGGGCCAGGCATCCGACTCCTCTACTGAGTCAGATGCTGGGGGCCATGGAGGTAACTCTGTAGGGTTTGCCAAATGAGGTACTCAAATAGACAGAGAGAAAAAGGCACACGCATCTCTAAAAAGTAAGGTGCTGCAACCGTGTTACAATACCAAACCAAGTTTCCTCATTCACCAGAGTTATCCAGCACACTTGAGGAAATTCGTGCTAATGCCCAAGAGGATGCAATGCTCCTAATGGAGTGTGCTCTTATTCTCAGGGGACATGGCTCGCCCTGGCACTGATAAGCGAGGAAGATGGCATCCACTATCCAGTGGGCCAACTTCTGTTTGTATACGGCACTTCCCTTCTGCTGACCGCCGTAACAGACAAAGAGCTGCTCAGAGGATCTAAAGTTTTTAGTGTGGTCCACATAAAATTGCAGACAGCGAACAGCACACAGCGAGGAAAGGGCTGGGTCTGCCTCCTCTGTGGGCGGCGTTTGCAGGCTCACTACCTGGTCCCTAAAGGGTGTGGTAGGAACCTTGGGCACACAACCAGGCCAGGGTCTCAGGATTATGTGAGAAAAGGCCGGCCTGAATTCCAGGCACGAATCACTGACCGCAAATGCCTCCAGATCCCCAACCCACTTGATCGATGCCAACGCGACCGGCAGAGTTGTCTTCAAGAACATAAATCTCAAGGATACTGAGTCGAGTGGTTCGAACGGATCTCCACGTTGGCTCGTAAGCACTACAGAGAGATCCCAAGAGGGCATAAGAGGGGGGCAGGGTGCATTTCATCTCTGAGGAACTGGATGATGAGGTTATGCCTTCCCACCGTGCTGCCATCCACCACATCATGAGGAGTGGAAATGGCAGCGATGCAAACCCTTAGTGTGGAGGGTGACAGCCTCTGCTCCAACCTATCCTTAAGGAAAGAAAGCACAACACATATTTGTCCTTGGGTCCTCTTGCAGAGAAGAGACTCCACTTTAGGGCATAGGCATGCTTCATAGATGGTGCTCTAGTCTGAGTGATGGTGTTAACCACCGCAGCCGGTAGATCACGTAAGTCTTCCGCGATCCATCTATGAACCACACATGGAGGTTCAAGAGACCTGGAAGAGGGTGCCGAATGGTGCCCTGTCCCTGAAAAAGAAGGTCCTTCCCCAAAGGGCTCTGCCAGGGAGGGGCCATGGTGAGGAGAGATAGTTCTGAAATCCAGGTCCGGTTGGGCCAGAGGGGCACAACTAGCAAGACCTGCTCCTCGTCCTTCCTGACTTTGCACAATATTTGTGCGAGGAGGTTCACTGGGGGAAACGCATATTTGTGCATGCCCCGAGGCCTGCTGTGTTCGTGCTGAGGGGGGCCTTGCAAACAAGTCGACCTGGGCTTCTTCAAAGCGAGCTCATATCAGCTGGACAGACTCAGGGTGGAGCCTCCATTCTCCCTGCCGTGGAAGCTGCCGTGAGAGCGCATTGGCTGAATGGTTGAGCTTGCAGAGGATGTGAATGGCACGTATCAATTTCAGCTATGTATGACTCTAGAGGAGTAGACGGTGAGTGAGCTGAGACATGCGGCGATACCCGGAGCGGATACCCCCATGCGATAGACATTGCTGTCGCCATGCTGTCCATCCTGACCAAGTGTTTTCCCTCTAGCATTGGCAAAAAACAACGCAGAGCGAGATACACTGCCAACAGCTCCAGGCAATTGATATGCCAATGCAACTAGGTTCCTTTCAACCGACCCACTGCTGCATCCCCGCAACAGATGCCCCCCCAGCCCATACTGGAATCATCCGTTGAAACGACAACATGCCTTCTGCGTTCACACCAGACACAGAAGAAGCGTCAAGCACGAGTGAATTACATATGAAGTTAATGCAAAGATGCGAATAGACATCCTGCGGCGCGATACGCACGAATGAGGTGGCGCGAATGAAGCAGCATGAATGAGGCGGCGCAAATGATGCGATTTGCGTGAATGAAGTGCCGCGAGTTGATTGTTTTGTGTGATTAACGCACTTAATGCATGTATCGCATGTTTTGCGTGAATCACTCGAGTTTGAAAATCTGAACTTCAGCGGACATTCGCGCCGCGTTAACCAATCCTAAAGTAAAATCCTCCTGCCAACACTGAAAACAGTTCATCATATGGAAACAGCTCAGTAAGAAGCACCACTAAAAGCCTCCATCATCCAGGTATAGTTTCTGGAGAAGTTGATGAACTGCACCACTGAATGAATTTAGTGGACACAGATACAGCTCCAAATGAATCAATGTTGTTTTTCAGCCCTTCTAAAGAACATAAACACAGCTATTTTCTCAATAAAATCCATGTTAGCCGTTTAGCAACGAAGCTAAAGTCACCGGGCAGACAGAAGCCCCAAAGTGAATTTTACGTGCAAATAAAGCGAGTAAACTCAAAATGTTCACAATGTTCACTCTGTCCCTGTGCATGATCAATTGATACCGCAAGTGAGCTAAAAGCAGACAGCCATCATGCTAATTGAGTATGCGGATGCCCGCGAGATGGAGAGGCGCTAGACACCCTCCGCGAGCTTAGTAGAAATCCACAGAGACAGCCATAGGTTGGGTATGATGAAGTACGGGCTGTAACATCCGCTCCTCATCCTTATCATCAGGGACCGGCGCAATTGCATCCTTCGCCAGGACAAATGGCTGACCCTGGTGAAATACATGCCTGTGAACTTGGGAGGCCATTTGGTGAACTAAATTGAGCCGAGTCTGATCGTGCAAATGAGTCATTGTGACGTGCTGGGCAGCGCTAACCAGGCTGGCAGAGCTCGCGCAAGTGGCATCATCAGCACGATCATTGATACACCAGCGGTGGATCAGCACGGAGTAGGAGAGCTCAGGCCCGGGAGCCGTGGGGTCCCGAGGTAGAGCAGGAAGCAACAGATTCACGCTCACCTTTCTCCCAGGGTCCTGAGGGGGGCTGGGAGTGCGAGAGAAGGAAGCCAGTCCTCTAACACACTCAGAGACTGTAACAAGGTGCACTGATCCTGCGAGCTAAAAGGCATAGCATCCCAGACTAGCAGTGTTCGGGCTGTTTCTGAGAAGTAGAAAAATGCTCTTTTTTTGAGAGATGGGTGACCGTGAGGCCAACAGCCTAGTGTAAATTTTTTGATGTTATGCTCGGCCATCAACCAAGGAAAGAGTAAGTCTCCTCTTCTCTGGATGGCACGTCTCAGGGTCGTTTCATGGTCCATTTACCAGACTTAATGGTGTCCTTGGGCAGGGCCGCTGGTTACCTGCGGGGTGCTCAACACTGCCACTTAGCCGGTGCAGTAGCAGAGCAGGTCTTGAAGCCATAGGTGGGTGCCCTCGGCAAGGAGCAGCCGAGGTGGATTGTTCGGCGGAAGGAGTGGTCTTACGAGCCTGCCGATAGATGACCTCACCCATCGCACTCGACTGCTCTGTCACTGCAGTGTATTCCTGGGTGAATTCACCAACAGTGTCACCGAACTGGCCAGCCTGGGATATGGGTGCATTAAGAAAGCAAACTTTGTCAATGTTACGCATATCAGCCAGGTTTAGTCAGAGGTGGCGTTCCTGGACCACTAGCATGACCATCGTCCTTCCCAGTGCACACGCTGTCGACTTGGTGGTACGCAGAGCATGGTCGGTTGTGGTGCGGAGCTCACGCATCAAGCCTGTTTTGGAACCACCCTCCTGCAGCTGAGCCAACGTCTGCGCAGAAGCAGCCTGGCCTGCAGCAGTGTAGGCTCTGGCCCAAAGGAACAGAAAACCTGCTTTAAATGCTTGAATTCATATTCACAGCTGATGGTGATTGCTGACGCTCATCGGCATTTCATTTCATTGTCATTTTATTACTTCTCAGAATGATTGGCTTTCTGACGAAATCCCCCATAGTGGAAGTTTTCTACATAGCATTGAAGTTCCCCTTCTGCTGGGAAACTGAAGCACCCAGAGGAAACCCATGCGAACACATGGAGAACATGCAAACTCCACACAGAAATGCCAAATGGACTTGAACCGGTGACCTTCTTGCTGTGAAGCGACAGTGCTGACCACTGAGCCACCGTGCCGCCAAAAATAAGTATTATAATCATCATCCCAATCATGCATTTAGTCTAATTATCTTAAAACTAGTTATTGATTTTTTCATTATATATTGTCTTATAATAAGGCAATGCATTTAAACTTAATACAAGTTCATTGTAGGAATTAAATCAGGACTCTACATATGCATATTGCTCACACTTTTTATTAAAATTCAGACTTGACAGTACTTACAATGCAAAGTTATTACTTCTTGCTTCTCAAAATATACTGAAGTTTACTGCAACAAAAATAATGGAATAAAATGTATGATTTTTCATTATTTTAATGACCTTATTAAAAGTTATTACAGCAGAAATAATTCTTAAAAACGCAAGGTTTGAATGATCATAAATTATGTCTCTGATTTAAATTAAGCTCAATTTGCTGGTAAAATACCTAACTTTAAGATTGTTTAAATAATAAAAAGTTGTTGGCTCAGTGGTCGCCTCACAGTCCTGGTTGGCTCAGTGGGCATTTCTGTGTGGAGTTTGCATGTTCTCCCCGTGTTGATGTGGGTTTCCTCCAGGTGCTCCAGTTTCCCCTACAGTCCAAAGACATTTGGTACAGGTGAATTGAAGAAACTAAATTGGCAGTAGTGTACGTGTGTACATGTGAGAGTGTTTGGGTGTTTCCCAGTACTGGGTTGCAGCTGGAAGGGCACCTGCTGTGTAAAACATATGCTAGATAAGTTGGCGGTTTATTCCTCTGTGGCAACTCCTTATGAATAAAGGGACTTAACCCCCCCTCCCCCCAAAAAAATCATAAAACAATCATAGTACTATAATCATAATACTATTGTATTTTTTTTTTATGATTAATCTCTTTTTTTAGCAAGAAATAAGATTGTGACTAGATGAGGAAGGAAGAGTGTGAGTTTTTAAGTGAGGTTTTTTGGATTCCCATATAAGAAATCAGCTTTACGTCTGTTTGTTTATAGTGTAAATGTTTCACTCTCACCGAGTTTCTTCGGACACCTGACATAGATGTTTGACATTTGCACCAAGTTTAAGATGAAAGGTGCGTCTGCATGCCAGAGAAGCCTGTCTGTCTGCGAGATGATGAGAGACGGCCATTTGTAAGCTAAGTTGTGTGAAAGAAAAGAGCTGCTTGTCATCAACAGATTTATGAAGAAAGATACATTCTCACAAGGCAGCGGGGAAAGTGCTTCCATTTGTCAGATGAAAGTTCTTGCTCTTCCCAAAGCTCACTGGAGATCTGATCTATGCGTTTGGAGATGGATTGGAGTGGGGCGCAGGGGGTCGCCTGCATCATTTTATGAGGATGCTATTTTTTTTCATTTAGTTTTATGTAAAGGAATGGCTAAAGGCGTATCACTAAGTTTCACTGACATTTTTTGCAGTTTTATTCACTTTGAGTTCAGTTAGTCATCCCAGCTACTCATGGGTCAGCCATTTTAGGACAATGTAAGATTGAATTTTATTTTAACTTTTAAATACGCCTACGAGTTATGAACTGTGTTATGAACATTTTAAAGCAATCATGTTTTTCCAAAATGGTGCATTTCAATTGAGATTGTAACATTTAACAGAAATGTACATTCATAAATCTGATTTACACTAGAAATACACACTTTATTTGAATATAATTTACACTATAACGGTATAGTGACATTTAAGACACAGATTAATGGCTTGTTAGGAAATAGGTTACCAGTAATAAGTACTAATATTTAAATAGACACACATTTAACCATTTTATTACAGTAATCAAATAGATTTTGTTCACACTCATGTCAGAGAGGTGTAATTGTTTCTTGTTACAATTGAATATTAATTAATTACGATCACACTTTATTTAAGGTACAATTTTCACTATTAACAAATCCTGTTACTTTTGTCTTAATAAACTTATTTATTTGTCTTAATAAACTGATGTCCTGCTTATTTATTGTTTTAAGGATCCATTCAAAAAATGATTTGTTGAATCAATATGATATAATTGTAGCACCCATTGTGCATCTAAACAAATCACGTAAACTTGAACTGCTGTGAATGTGTATATAACACAATATAAACTTGTAATTTCAACATGTTTTTAATAGGTCTGTGTAACATTTTTGCAGCTAATTGAATTAAAATATTTACATTGTGTTTACCTGATTGAATTTATTCTTATTCACTCAATGTCAGTAAAGCACTTCAACGCAACAAGATTCGTCTTTGTTACATCAACAAGTTTCTGTCTGAGGGAGGCTGAGAGTTTATTTCCGGCCATATATCATAAACCTGACACTGTTATGTGAGTTAATCAATTACGGACATTCCACTTGAAAAACAAAGCATGTGGTGCGTATTTTAAGGGGAAATTGGTCATCTGAAGTTGAAAACATTAAATCCATGCAGGTCAAACGAGATATAGGGTCAAAGACTATTGAAAGATCAACTGTTTAGTGTTAATTTCTTTTTTGTAGAAATGATCACATTAACCTTAATTAGTTAATGCTATATATTTTTTTTTTAAATAATAATTTAAAAATAAATGTCAATCCCTAAGGCGATAAATAAATATTTTAGGGAAATAGGGGGTCAGACAATATAAATAAATAAATCAACATTAAACACTGAATAATCTTCTTATTCTTCTATAATAATAATAATAATAATAATTATTATTATTATTATTATTGTTATTATTATTATTATTATTATTATCAATTTTATTGTTATAATTAGTATTATCATTTGAATGTTGTTATTATTATTCTTATTATTATTATTATTATTATTATTAGTAGTAGTAGTAGTAGTAGTAGTAGTAGAAGAGTAGTATATTGTTGTTGGTAATGATAATAATAATAATAATAATAATAATAATAATAATAATAATAATAATAATAATAATAATAGACCTGTGCAGATGTACCGTAATTCCAATCAAGTCTGTTTGCTCTGTGTACAACACAGTGGGGTGCTTTGTGCTTCATGTACTTGACTCTATTGATTTTTCCTTACACTGGCAAAAAGAGCAGTAATTATGAACCTGGAACAGCTCATTGATTTGACTCGCCATTGGAGATTTCACGCTGACAAATCATTAGCTTCCTTTTTCAGGGTTCCTCCACTTTTAACTTGCTTAAATGAACGCACAATTATACTGAAGACAATATGCTGGGGAAGTGTGTGTGTTTGGTGGGGAGGGGGGTGGAGACCACATTACTCCATTTTCTTAGCACCGCAAATAGGAAATAATGATGTTTGCTTTTGAAATGAAAGCCATTTCAGTACATACTAAATGACTGTAAAGGGTGCGATGAAGAAAAACAAATGACAGCAAAATATGAGGCGGAACCTCTAATGTGAGCAGCTTTTTCATTACAAAGAAGCAGCAGTGAGGGGAAACAGAGAGAGATGGTTGCCACCATTTCAATGGAAACAAACATTGCTTTGGGCCTCTTTGTAAACAGTACACAGCTGCTATTTCGAGTGATGGGAGCTCCACCTTGTCACAACAATTCCTTAAAAGAGGAACAGTTTAATGTCAACAATATTTTCTCCATCTGCCTGTTCATGAAAAGCCTGCGGATCCACCAGGGAAAAGCTTCCTCTCACAGCTGGGGAGGTGCGGAATCTAGATTTTGCGAAGAGCGCATCATATTACATCAACTGTGGAAGATGCGCAACCGCAACACTCAGTGGGCCCTAACCATGGAAGAAATCCATTTGCTTAATCAATAGGTGTACTTATAGATATACAGTATAGCTATGTATTATCCAACCACTGGTTAACTAAATCTGTTATAAAGAGTATACAATATCCTAGATATAATTGATATACTTTACACAAAGCAAAGTCTACATAAAGTCATTACAACCATCTCTCCATTTTCAGTGGAATATAAAATAAGATTCAGTTCAAGATAAAGAATGCCATTTCAATAAATTCAACATTTTGCTCTCAATTTACAAACAGATCATTACCATAAACCATACCCAAACAATATACTTTATATAGTTTCAAACAACAAAAAATCAACTGCAAAACAAAATTAAATAAAATTTCGACAACATATAATATTATATAAGTGTGAAGAGGTAAGCATGATCGAACACCCAATGAGGGGGGAGAGCATGCTCAGAGCCCAGCGGCTAATCAGTAGGCCAATCAGAAACTAGATATTAAAGTTTGAGGACAAACTTTATGGTGGCTTGAAAAGCCGAGTCTGAATTAGCATGTTACTAGCATGAATTAGCATGTTACTAGCATCTTTCTAGCATGAGTTAGCATGTTACTAGCATGTTTCTAGCATGAATTAGCATGTTACTAGCATGATTCTAGCATGAATTAGCATGTTTCTAGCATGAATTAGCATGTTACTAGCATGTTTCTAGCATGATTTAGCATGTTACTAGCATGATTCTAGCATGAATTAGCATGTTTCTAGCATGAATTAGCATGTTATTAGCATGATTCTAGCATGAATTAGCATGTTACTAGCATGATTCTAGCATGAATTAGCATGTTACTAGCATGTTTCTAGCATGAATTAGCATGTTACTAGCATGTTTCTAGCATGAATTAGCATGTTACTAGCATGATTCTAGCATGAATTAGCATGTTTCTAGCATGAATTAGCATGTTACTAGCATGTTTCTAGCATGATTTAGCATGTTACTAGCATGATTCTAGCATGAATTAGCATGTTTCTAGCATGAATTAGCATGTTATTAGCATGATTCTAGCATGAATTAGCATGTTACTAGCATGATTCTAGCATGAATTAGCATGTTACTAGCATGTTTCTAGCATGAATTAGCATGTTACTAGCATGATTCTAGCATGAATTAGCATGTTACTAGCATGATTCTAGCATGAATTAGCATGTTACTAGCATGATTCTAGCATGAATTAGCATGTTACTAGCATGTTTCTAGCATGAATTAGCATGTTATTAGCATGATTCTAGCATGAATTAGCATGTTACTAGCATGTTTCTAGCATGAATTAGCATGTTACTAGCATGTTTCTAACATGTTATTAGCATGATTCTAGCATGAATTAGCATGTTTCTAGCATGAATTAGCATGTTATTAGCATGATTCTAGCATGAATTAGCATGTTACTAGCATGATTCTAGCATGAATTAGCATGTTACTAGCATGTTTCTAGCATGAATTAGCATGTTACTAGCATGATTCTAGCATGAATTAGCATGTTACTAGCATGTTTCTAGCATGAATTAGCATGTTACTAGCATGTTTCTAGCATGAATTAGCATGTTACTAGCATGATTCTAGCATGAATTAGCATGTTTCTAGCATGAATTAGCATGTTACTAGCATGATTCTAGCATGAATTAGCATGTTTCTAGCATGAATTAGCATGTTACTAGCATGTTTCTAGCATGATTTAGCATGTTACTAGCATGATTCTAGCATGAATTAGCATGTTTCTAGCATGAATTAGCATGTTATTAGCATGATTCTAGCATGAATTAGCATGTTACTAGCATGATTCTAGCATGAATTAGCATGTTACTAGCATGATTCTAGCATGAATTAGCATGTTACTAGCATGATTCTAGCATGAATTAGCATGTAACTAGCATGATTCTAGCATTAATTAGCATGTAACTAGCATGATTCTAGCATTAATTAGCATGTAACTAGCATGTTACTAGCATGATTCTAGCATGAATCAGCTTGTTTCTAGCATGAATTAGCATGTTGTTAGCATGATTCTAGCATGAATTAGCATGTTACTAGCATGACTAGCATGTCACTATCGTGTTGCTAGCACCTTTCTAGCAAGATTAGCATGTCAGTAGGATGTTAAAACTGTTAGCGTGTGTTAGAATAGCTAGTCACAGTCTCTGGGACAGTTGCTAGGGTGCTGAAATTGGTTGCTAGGGAGTGGCTAGTAAGTTTAAAGGTAATCAGTGATTGGCTGCTGGCTAGACTGAGTTGAATGAGGCCAGACTCTAGTCAGTATGACAGTCTGATGCAGAGTTATGAGCTCACAAAGGTTGATCCAATGTTAAGTCAATGGGAGTCTTTTACAATGGAGGTATATGGGACAGTTGCTAGGGTGCTGTAAGTGGTTGCTAGGGAGTGGCTAGTAAGTTAAAAAGTCATCAGTTATTGGCTGCTGGCTAGACTGAGTTAAATGAGTCCAGTTAGAAGTCTGTAGGACAGTCTGATGCAGAGTTATGAGCTCACAAAGTTTGACCCAATGTTAAGTCAATGGGACTTTTGGGATTTTTCTGGGTCGTTTTTCGGAAAACCCAAGGTCGGATCAGTTAGAAAAGATATAGCAACCCGAGTCAGACCAGTTTGAAGGTTTGACGAAAGTTTGAAGTATGTAGCTTGAAAGGCCTAGGAGGAGATACACTTAGAAATTAGTCTCAGAAGAATAAGAAGAAGAAGAAGAAGAATAATAATAAGTTTAAGATAGATAACAGTATGCTGGCTTTTCAAGCCACCATAATAATAAATAACACCTGTTTATTCTAGTGATTGGGCTGGAGAGACACCCTACTTAAGGAGAAGAGAGGGAGCAGCCGGGAGAAGAGAGAGCATACACACACAGTTACAGTGTTGTGGGGCTTTATTTGAGAAAAAAAAAAAAAAAAAAAAACTATTACTTGCCTGATATCACCAACCCTGTCTTTTTCGTCCCCACAAACAATCTTTACTACAATAAGGCATCAGATTTTATGTAATGTAATTGAAATGTAATTTTTTATTTATTTTTTTTTTTTTTAAAACAAAAAGTTTAGATCTCTGAACAATTGTCAGTGTTCACTTCAAAGTGTCATTTCTTATTAATTTAATTAAATTGCAAATGCATTGGCACATGTCTGCAAACAATATGTACAATTGTCTGTAGTTTGAACAAAAAATTAATTGCATATGACTTGCTATGAGTGTATGTATGTGTATATATATTGTATTTTACTAGTACAATGTTTAAAGTGTATATACATACACTTACATACACACACACACACACACACACACACACACACACTACAGGGTGGCACGGTGACTCCGTGTATAGCACATTCGCCTCACAGCAAGAAGGTCACTGGTTCGAGTCTTGGCTGTGCCAGCTGGCATTTCTGTGAGGAGTTTGCATGTTCTTGTGTTGGCGTGGCTTTTCTCCAGGTGCTCCAGTCTCCCCCATAGTCTAAAGACATGCGGTACAGGTGAACTGGATGAAATTGGCCATAGTGTGTGAATGTGAGTGTATTTTTTCCAGTACTGGGCTGTGGCTGGACCCTTACAAAAAATAACTGCAGTACAACTGGAGTATAAAGAAGTATAACTGCAGTAAAATAAAGTACAATTGCAATTAAATGAAGTATAAACACAGTCCCAATACAATAAAGTTCAACATCAGTATCAGTTGCAGTAAACTGTAGTAAAAACAAGATAAAGACAAAATAATTGCAGTGAACTGAACATTGAAGTAACATTTAAATAAACTGAAAGGGCCCTTACAAAAAAAAATACAATAGTACTGAAGTAATACTACTATAATGTAGTACAACTACTGCAATGGTACTGAAGTACTACAAATACTATAATGTAGTACTGCTACTGCAGTAACTGAAGTACTACTAAAATACAATTGTAGTATAACTATTTCTTTTCCTGCTGGGTGGACAATGGTTTTCAAATGAGGTTTCAGCACTTGTATACAAACTGTATTGCTGAAGTACTGCCACAATATATTGTATTGCACTTTTCAGAAGTGTAACTAACTACAGAAATGCCATACATAACAAAACTAAAGTACACTTTTAATACTTGCGTACCTAAGTGCAATAAATAGTTTAACATGTTTTGCGGTACTGCATTATAGTATAGGATCACTTCAGTACTATTACAGTAGTTGTACTGCATTATAGTAGTAGTATCACTTCAACACCCCTGCAGTAGTTGTACTGCATTATAATAATAGTAGTATCACTCAAGTACTATTGCAGTAGATGTACTGCAGTTAGTTGTATTGTAGTACTTCAGTTGCATTGTAGTAATACTGCAATATACTTAAATAACAGATTTTCATGTCCAAAAACTGCACTTTCCAGAAGGTAACTAAAACTACAGTATTCCTTTAAAAAACTGCAGTAAGTTTTTGTAAAGGAAAGGGCATCCGCTGTGTAAAACATATGCTGAAATAGTTGGCGGTTCATTCTGCTGTGTCGACCCCTGATATATAAGGGACTAAGCTGAATGAATAAATAAATACATACAATACATTTGGTAACATTACCAAACTTTAATTAGCATGAGCTAACTTTCAAAACAATTAAGCCAACAGTCTATTAATCGTTTTTAAATTATGAATTAATCTAATATAGCATTACAAATATTCAGTGTTCAATTTTTTTTTTTTTTTTTGTTAACATAATATATTGCACCTGTGCTAACACAAACTATAAAAACAGATATAATAGACTAACAAAAAATAATAAATACTAGACTGTTAAAGGATATTGAATTGACTACAATATTTCCTGTGTGGTATGAAAGTATTGTTATTATGACTTCACAATGCAATAGTTAAAGTGTAGCAAAAGTGTAATATCTGACTGACGCCAGGATTTCTTCCAGGTGTTAAAACTCAATCAGGAGGCTGGTCATTTTATTAGAAGACCTCACTTTGGTTCCAATTTACAGTGATCATGAATTATTTCCTTCCCTATACCTCTCCTCCTGACAGCTTCACACAGACACAAAATCCCAATTAAGGTTTCCATGAGCAGAGTGTCAGTCTCTAATTGGATTAGATTACAAACTTGATTGGGACCAATTAGCATGCCATGGCCTCACCTTTTGAAAAAGGAAAAAGTAATTTATCCTAATGGAGACGTTTGCCAAGGTGTATATTAGGAGTTTTACCGCAGTCACTGAGTCAGATGGCCTGGCCCCAGGCTCTGTGAGTTAAGCAGGCTTATAAATAGGCTGGCTGTTAACACACACGACAGGAACGGGGAATGAATTTGGCGCCGGAGCGTTTCCTTCTGCAATCAGGATTCTGTGGGGGAGCTGACACTTCACATTTAGATTGCATAGAAGTAAAGCCTCTGGTAACAGGTGTGACCTACAGTAAGCTTGACTAATGCTCACCGCTGCTCTGTCCTGGCTGGCTTTAATCGAAAATCACCATAAAGGTAATTTGCAGGAAGTAAATGTACTCTACCTTACATTAAGACCACAGAAATGAAGAAGAGCCTGGTGCTTTGCATGACACTCATTTCCACCATTTTGATACCTTATTTTCTCCTTCTTAGATTAATGCCCATCATAGCCCTCTAGAAATGGCAAGACAAGACCAAAAAATAGAAGAGGAAAAAAAGGTATCCAATCATGGAGATGCAGTCAGAACTTGTGAAAGAACTTGGGTGACAATGAAAGGTTATGTGTATTTGTTTTCTAAGGCAATGCATTTACCTTTTAAACAATAAAAGCTCAAATCACAGCCGCATTGCAAAGTGTTTTCCTGCTGACTGATGGCTTCTTTAAAGTTCCTTGGCAGCTCATATATAAACAATCACATAAATTAATTACCTCATTCTGCTTGCATTTTCCCCACACTTCGCTTTCACAAAGCAAGAGGGTTGTTTAGAAATGAACACAGAGCAGGGAAGGTTTACAGAAAATCCCAGACATTTAATTGGACTTTGTGTGTATCTTTGTTTATGCCTCTCTCTACCAGTAAAATGACTAGTGAAATTAAAATGAAATGCTTTGATCAGTGAAAGCATTTGAATGGGGGAGGGTTTAAATATTTAAAATTTGTCTGCAGCATCATGCTTTGATCTGCTGCTTGATTAATGAGGTTTGTTATTGAAAATACACTAAACGAATCTCAGAACGTCTGCCCACTGTACTTGCAAGTTGTCTCTCTGAGAGAGTGGAAAAATTACAGTATTTTAAACTGCTTGTTGAAATGTTCTTTTATTTTCTCCTCCTGTTTCTGAGGAATTGGACAGAAACAAATAGTTTTAGTAACACAGTTGTTTTTGTTACATGTGTTCCGTTTACGTACTTTAGTTATTACAATTAATAATTACACATTTTTGGATGCATCTAACCCAGACCAACTCACAGCCTAAACCTAACCATGGTATCCAGTCTTAAATTTTCGGAATCTTAACCATGATAGAAGGAACTCTAACTATAAATAACGAAAGGTTACCAAAGTAACCCTTGTTCACCGAGGAGGGAATGGAAATACTTTGTGGAAACTTTCCACCTTTGGGGATTTTGTCAGAAGCCAATCATCTGAAAGAGTAATAAAATGGGCCAATAAAATGCCATTGAGTTGGTCAGTGTACACAGCTGGCAGCAATCACAATTATCATTGTATAAAGATCCCAGCCATGCAACGCAGAGTCCTCTTTCTAGCTGAAGAGCCGAACTACAGCTGTCAGCTAAGGTACAATCACTTGTGGCGAAGGAAAATAACATTTCCGTTCCCCCCCAAAGGAAACGAGGGTTACTTGTAACTGTTACGTTCCCCAGCGTGATGGGAACTTCCACTATGGTAAAATCTATGGAAAACGCCACAGCGATTGAACCTTACCATGTCACTGGTGAGAGTTTTGCCAAGCTCTAAGCATGAGCGCACCATCAACATGAAAGACACAGCCCTCCAACGTGCCCCCTGGCCCTAATTTACCTTACACTCGCCTATGCGTGATCATTTTAAATGGCAGCTTGTGCAGACAGCGGTTCAAATAGCGAAGATTGAGGATTGGCCGTAGACCACCACTGTTTTAGGGTACGATGAAGTACAGGCTGTAATACCCACTCATCTCAGCTGGAGGGACTGGCTCGATTGCATCCTGTGCCAGGAGGACAGCAATCTCCTCGCGCAAGACAGGGGCGGAGACAGGACTGACCCTGGTGAAATACACGCCTGTGAAATTGGGGGGGGCCATTTGGCAAACAGAATCGCATAGCTGAGTCTGATCCTGCAAATGAGCAGTTGCGAAGGGTTGGTCAGCACTAACCAGGCTGGAAGAGCTCACGCAAGCGGCATCACAGGCGCCAGCGGTGGGGGAAAAAGTCCACACTGATGAGGGGGAAATTAAACATTCACAGAGTTTGTGATGATAAGGTTTCTTCATGCAATATAGATTTAATGATTGAAATAAAATGTATCTGCTTTATTTTAGAGGCTTAGTGAAGGCGGATAATTTTGACCCGAAAGGTGAACGGTGTATACAGAGTTCTAGGACAAAACAAGGGTTAAGATCAATAAAGCTTAAAATGGCCCTCATTCTGATGTTGACATCAGTTAGGACTCTCGGACAGTGCATCAATTTTGGACAAGATGTGGCCATGATCCTGTTTGTATTACTTTGATACCCCCTCCCACCTATGGGTGGTAAGCACTAGTTGCCTCAGTGGTCTTGCAATGCCCCTTAGGATTGAAAGCCCACTTAACCAGTAGTATTGCATCCTCCTAGTCTTGAACATGTGGGATTTTTATTCACAACAACTGTGTAGGCCCTTACTAAAGTGCTTTGTCATCTGAGCTCTAATCGGTCTAAGCATTTTTATTTTTCTCTCTCTCTGTTTTAATAAAAAGCAGTTCAAGTGACAACTAACTAACCTATGAGGTGAGTCACAACATTGCAATCTATGATATGGAGCAAAAAAAAACTATCCAAGACATAATTTTTTCTTAATTTCAGTAATATAACATTGCTGTTTGCTAAAGTTTTATTGGTAACACTTTAGAATAACAGTACTTGAATAATGATATAATAATATGTAAATTAAACGTTACTTTATTATGAATTAATGAGTTAAGGCATGTGCTAATCATGAACTAACATTAACTACAACATGAGTCACATGAGTTTGTGTAAATAACGGCTACCTTAATTACTTGTTAGTTCATGTTGTTAATAAATGTTTTAAATAACATTTAAGTTTAAGCTAAATGTAACCTACATGAACTAATGAGCTGTTAATGTATAGTTATGTCATGACTTGGACGGGCACATCATCATTAACTCATCCTTAACTACTCATGAACTCATATCTTTAAACTGTTCATGTTGATGTTAACAGAACAGTTTCTATTGGTATTCAGTGTAAACGCACAAGACGGACGTGCAAAAGAAGTTCATGAGTAGTTAGGAATGGGTTAATGATGATGTGCCCCTTCAAGTAAAGTCATGATGTAATTATACATTAAAATATGAGTTCATGATGGTTGAATTAAGCATAAACTAATGAATACATTCACTAACTCATGTGACTCATGTTAGTTAAAGTTAGTACATGGTTTAACTCATCAATAATTCCTAATAAAGTAATGTTTAGTTTACATATTAACACATCGCTATTCATGTACTGTTATTGTAAAGTGTTAGTTACCGTTTTATTCAAATGTGCACTACTGATACATTTATTTATTCTCGAAGATTCACATTAACTCTACTTGCTGACCCTGCTGACACTTTACCTATACCTACCCTTCCCCACCATCCCACAGGTGTCTATCACCAACCAACAAGGCCAATGCAGTTAAACCCTCATAAGAGGGCCTTCCCACAGCTGCCCAGGTGAAGAGAACAGGGGCGTTACTCTTCGCAGTGTGTGTGTGTGTGTGCGTGCGTGTGTGTGCGCGCGTCTTGTGAAGGAGAGGGTTTGAATTGATCAGCATCAAGCTGACAGTGTCTTTGTAGTGGGGCCGGACCATGCTGAGTTCATGGAATTCACAATAAGCTTGAATAAATGAGTACTCCAGCACACTAAAGGCTTACATAAATGAGGAATTATTAGACACTAACTGTACCATCAGGGTCAAGGCTTTTCTCTTTAAAATGACTCAAGCTGAACAGTGCAGCAACCTTAAAGACACATTTTTAATGTTGCAGTTTTATTTCAATAATTGCATTAAGTGCTATTTGCTCAGTGTAAGTTCAAACATCCTGCATTTAAATTCACAAGCAGGAAAATAAACAGAGATAAATGTGTCCACTTGATCCAGAAATGCCTCAGCGAGTTTGCTCCACAATAATGTACCCGGCCTGTAAAATGCTGATTAAATTAGGAGCGCTCCTTCTTACAATACAATGCTTTCATCATCTAATAAATATTCAACAGATAGACGGCTCCGAAAACAAATATGAGACATAGTTTGCAGTTGTTTTCATGTGACATGAATGTTTCATTAAGTGCTAAATGTAGAAAAGCCATTCCAATTTCTTCTCCAGCCGCAAGCTACACCAAACCCAAACTGAATCCTAATGAGTTTTCTATTACAGCAGGGAATTGGTAGCAGTCTGACTACAAAGCTTAATGTTTAGAGGTGAAATTAGAACAGCGTTTCCAGATAATCCGTCTCTAGAAATACAAGAAAATAGACGATTCCACTACAGTACGACATCACCAAAATGTCTTCACAGTTCCCGCTCATCGAAGATTTCCACCACAATCATGATCAGCGACCATCAAGCCGATCTGAGAGGCCGGAGAAGTGTGAAATTTTCATTTTAGCACTGGCCCGGGCAGGTTGTGAGAGGAAGGTGAGTAACTGAGGTTGTTGCAGGTCAGTGATGATGTATCTCCCAAAAGGTGTTGTCTGCGCCTGACAGGTGATGTAGCGGGTCATGAATTGCCTGTCTTAACATTTCAGGCCCTGCACGGACCGATGTTTCAGATGCTGTTGCGGAGGCATTATGAGGAAGAGCCACCTGCTCGTGAACAAGGTGATCAATGAACAGGGAGCTTTCAGTGGGCGCCATACCAGACTCTTATTGATGTTTCAGGACTGAGGTCTGAATCGATGGCAGCTGTTTGAGTCTGACTGAGCTAACTGTGCTTAACGCCAGCTCTGAAGGTGAAATTAATTGATTGAAGAGATGACATATATTGGAGATGGGTGTCAATCTGTGTTTATTTATGCTCCCGTGAGCGATTTGAGCAGGGAGGGTGGGGGCATCTAGGACAAGAGCAGCTCGAGGTCTTTCTTTTTTCATCTTTTCAAAATGGCTGGAAAGAGGTGCTCTACCAAAAAGAGAAAAGTATAATAACAATAAGCCATGTCAATTAGAAAAAGTGTAACACTCACTCTTGAAGAAATCCAAATTTATATGTAAGGTTACAGGCATTATACAGACGTTCATCAAGCTGGCTTTATCTCAATGTCTTTGGTTCCTCAGTGGTAGTTTGATGCAATTAGTGGCATTGAAAGTGGTTGACTGGCATCAAGTTTTAATACGTTTTTGCCACTGAGAATGTGTCCGTGATGGCACAGGCTCCTATTAAAACAAAGACAGGTGGTGATGATGGTGCGTTCACCCCTGTCAGAGCTGTGTCATGAGCAGAATGATAGTAATTAGTGTGATGCAAGGAGTGATAAAAATATATGCAGCAAGAGTGTAATGACGATTTTAACTTTAACAACTTTAACAGATGATGTTTGAAGAACAGACACCATCTCCTTTTTACACTTAGATAAAATATTATTGTGATGTTAATAATAGCTTTACTTAGCATTTATTGTAAAATATCAACAAGCTCACTTGGAAATTAACCAGAAATGATTGGTAGTATTTTATAAAATGCATTTCAGGCAAGTAGTTATAGATATGTTACAGCAATGACAATACAATATAATAAACTTCAACATTTCAATAAACAAAGAGTTCACCCAGATTTGTTTTCTTTTTTTTTTAACAATACATCTAGAAAACTATAAATCCAATCCACATTTAGTGTTTAGAACAATAGTAATAATAATAATAATAATAATAATAATAATAATTATTATTATTATTATTATTATTATTATTATTATTAGTATTATTATTATTAGTATTAGTACTATTAGTAGTATTATTATTATTACTCATTCATATTCATTCATTCATTGTCTTTTGGGCTTAGTCCCTTTTTTAGTCTGGGGTTGCCACAGTGGAAGCCACAACTCAACACTGGGAAACACCAATGCACAGTCATTCACACACATACACTCAGCCAATTTAGCTTATTCAATTCACTTATGGCGCATGTCTTTGGACTGTGGGGAAAACCAGAGCACCCGGAGGAAACCCACGCGAACACATGGAGAGCATGATAACTCCACACAAAGACTCTGGGAGTCTATGGCAACCCTATGAATCATTTGTGGCATTTGTGCAAACTCTAGCACTTTGATGGACAGTCTGTGTCACATCCTCGGTCTGATCACAGGTTCATTCCTTGTGTTTTGTCTTTAACTCGTTTTGTGTTCACTCACACCATGCTTTGTTTACTTCTCGCTTCCCCACCCATCCGCTCTATTACTTTCCATCAGGTTATCTAGCTAATTCCACTCACCTGGTTTCCTTGATTTCTCACCCTATTTACTCCTCCCTTGACCGTAGTTCTGTGTCAGATTGTAGCTGTTCCCCTTCCTGCATGTCGGGCGATCTCCCGGTCTAGTCCTGTTCCTGCTTAGTCCTGTGAGTTTTGTCGTGTCTGATGCCCTGTCGATTTTTCCTAATATTGTTTTCTCCATCTGCCTTCAAGCCATTTCCCACCCATTTTTGTTTCGCTGCCCATCTGATTCTCCGTCACTACTCAGCCGGCTTTCGCCTCTCTCTCGCCGGTCTCAAAGCCTCCGTCTTCTTCGTGGCCACGCTGATTCAGTCAGCGGCCGCCGGACTCATCGCCCCCTGTCGGGTGTCAGGATATTGCACCCACTTGTGGATAGTTTCTCTGGCCTCTTCGGAGTTGTTTCATTTTGTATCTTTTTAAGACTATATTTCCTCACTGCTCTGTGTTTTTTGTGAATGGTGGGCCATTGTGCCAGCTCCATTACGGAGGAACTTTCAGTTTTTTTTTGTTGCCCCCTTGAGAGAATTCAGGCTCTATAAATAAACATTATTGAAGACCTGCACCTGTGTCTCACCAATCTTCTCTTCATCCAGATCCCTGACATTACAATCTGACCAGGATGGACACAGCAGGTCAAGAATCGGTCAGGTCTGCTTTAGCTCAACAAGGAGTTTTGTTAGGTCAGCACGAGTCACGACTCACCAGCACCTCCAGGGAAGTGGAGTATCTGACCAATCAAGTGGCTGATCTCACGGCGCGCCTACAAGAGCTTCAGTTCGAGGCCCTGCAGGGGGCTCAGGCGTCCCACCAGGCCCCGGAACCGCGCTGCAACAATCCCCCCACCTATGATGGGGATCCCTCTTCATGCCGGGCATTCCTGTCCCAGTGCTCGGTTGTCTTCGCCCTCCAGCCACGCACTTATGCTGCTGAGGAGACTAGAGTGGCCTTTGTACTTACCCTTCTCACGGGCAGAGCTCGTGACTGGGGAACATCTGTCTGGGAGGCCAGAGCACCATGCTGTTCCTCTTTCAGTAATCTCCGCCATGAGATGATCCGGCTCTTTGACCGATCTGCCAGGGGTCAGGAGGCGGCAGACCAACTAGCGCGTCTTCGTCAGGGAGGTCAGTCTGTCACTGAGTATGCCATTAAATTTAAGACACTGGCGGCCTCATGCGATTAGAATGAGGAGGCCTGTCATGCCATGTTCCGAGCGGGACTGAATGAAGACATCCAGGATGAACTAGCTACCCACGACCTACCACAAGACTTCGACACCCTCACGAATTTGGCGCTTCGCATAGAGGGCCGTCTCCGTCGTCGAGATCATCGAAGACTATTTCACTCTTCAACCAGGAGGGAGGACCCTTGTTCCCTTTCCACCACAGTACCTCCCTTGGACCCTGAGCCAATGCAAGTGGGACGTCTCCACCTAACGTCTCTGGAGAAACAACAGCGACTAGCTCAGGGCCTGTGTCTATATTGTGGCAAGCCAGGACATTTTGCTGTGAAATGCCCAGTAAAAGCCAAGGCTCACCAGTGAGACGAGGGATCCTGGTGGGCGCTATTCCTTTCTCTTCCCCCTCATCTCGCACCCTCCTCCCTGTTGTGGTTCAGTATGAAGGCATTTCCAGTTCCTGTTCTGCTCTCATTGACTCTGGGGCAGAGGGAAATTTCATGGACCGCGCTGTGGCTGCTCAGTGGGGTATTCCGACCATTCCTCTTGCTGAACCAGTTCTCGCCCACTCCCTTGATGGTACTCTTATCGCCACCGTTTCACACACCACCCCTAGTGTAAGTCTTATTGTATCCGGCAATCATCGTGAGGTTACCACGCTTTACCTTCTAGACTCACCCAGTGCACCTATAATTTTAGGGCACCCTTGGTTGGTAAAGCATGGCCCTCACGTGGATTGGTCTGGAAATTCTGTCTTGTCTTGGAGTCAATCATGTCTTAAGTCTTGCCTTGGTCCTGCCCTGTTTCCTGTTTCTGTACCTTCTGTGTTACAGGTGGAGTCTGTGGATCTGGCCGGGGTTCCGGCGGAGTACCGCGACCTGCACCTGGTCTTTAGCAAGTCCCGGGCCACCTCCTTGCCTCCGCATCGACCTTACGATTGTGCCATTAAGCTTCTCCCAGGCACTTCTCCGCCTAAGGGACGTTTGTACTCTCTGTCCCGTCCTGAAAGAGAGGCCATGGACAAGTATATTAACGAATCCCTTAAAGCCGGCCTCATCCGTTCCTCCTCATCCCCTGCGGGAGCTGGGTTCTTCTTCGTCAAGAAGAAGGACGGCTCCCTCCGTCCCTGCATTGATTATCGAGGGCTGAATGACATCACCATTAAGAACAGGTACCCCTTACCTCTTATGTCCTCAGCCTTTGAACTCTTGCAGGGAGCCCAAGTCTTCACCAAGTTGGACCTCCGTAATGCATATCATTTGGTTCGCATTCGGGAGGGGGATGAGTGGAAGACAGCCTTCAACACCCCCACGGGACACTTTGAATATCGGGTCCTTCCTTTTGGTCTGACCAACGCCCCGGCTGTCTTCCAGGCCCTGGTCAATGACGTGTTGAGAGACATGGTAAACCAGTTTGTCTTCGTGTACTTGGATGACATACTTATATTCTCTCCCTCTCTGCAGGTACACACTCAGCATGTTCGCCAGGTGCTGCAACGACTCTTAGAGAACCAACTGTTCGTTAAGGCGGAGAAGTGCGTCTTTCACACCAAGTCGGTATCGTTTCTGGGGTTTTTAATTTCGGCGGGTGAGATCTGTGCTGATCCTTCGAAGGTAAGGGCTGTTGCCGAGTGGCCAACTCCCGACTCTCGCAAGGCATTGCAGCGGTTCCTGGGTTTCGCCAACTTTTATTGGCGTTTCATCAGGAACTTTGGCCAGATTGCTGCACCCTTAACAGCACTCACCTCCTCAAAGATACTGTTTAGATGGGGGAATAAGGCTCAGGAGGCCTTTGATAAACTCAAGTCCCGTTTTATCTCTGCTCCTGTCTTATCTTTTCCAGATCCTAAACAGCAGTTCATTGTCGAGGTAGATGCTTCTGAGGTCGGAGTAGGCGCAGTTCTATCACAACGATCTCTTCGGGATGGGAAAGTTCATCCCTGTGCTTTCTTCTCCCACCGTCTGACCCCCACGGAACGAAACTATGACATAGGCAATCGGGAGTTGTTGGCAGTCAGGCTCGCTTTGGGGGAGTGGCGCCACTGGCTGGAGGGCGCAGAGCAGCCTTTTGTGGTCTGGACAGACCACAGGAACCTAGAATACATAAATTCTGCCAAGAGGCTTAATGCAAGACAAGCCCGCTGGTCCCTCTTCTTCAGCCGTTTTAATTTCACTCTCTCGTACAGGCCAGGGTCTAAGAATGTCAAACCCGACTCTCTCTCTCGCCTGTTTGAGGCCCCAGAGAGGGAGGTTTCAAAGGACACCATCCTGCCCAGGGGCGTGGTGGTGGCCTCCCTCTCTTGGGAAATTGAGAGTCTGGTCCTGAGGGCCTTACGAGAGTGCCAACCCCCTCAGAGGGTTCCAGCAGGCAAATTATTTGTTCCTTCTGCTCTGCGTTCACAGGTCATCCAGTGGGGTCACTCATCCAGATTAGTCTGTCATCCAGGAGTTCGGAGATCGCTGGCAGCCATCCGGCAGCGATTTTGGTGGCCATCCATGGCCAAGGATGTCAGGCAGTTTGTGGTTGCCTGCTCAGTTTGCGCCCAGAACAAGAGCTCTAACTCTCCTCCCACGGGTCTGCTCTGCCCCCTTCCCATCCCCTCCCGTCCCTGGTCACACCTTGCCCTTGATTTTGTAACTGGTTTACCAGTATCAAGAGGAAACACTGTCATCCTTACAGTGGTGGATCGATTTTCTAAGGCGGCCCACTTCATTCCTCTCCCTAAATTGCCCTCAGCCAAGGAGACTGCTCAGGCGGTGGTGGACCACGTTTTCCGGATTCATGGTCTTCCGGTCAACATGGTTTCTGATAGGGGTCCCCAGTTCGTCTCCCGGTTCTGGAAGGAATTCTGTCGACAGATCGGGGCCTCTACGAGTCTGTCATCGGGATTTCATCCTCAGACCAATGGGCAGTCTGAGCGGGCTAACCAGGATTTGGAACGCACTCTCCGCTGCCTGGCATCCCAGAATCCGAGCTCCTGGTGTCAACAACTGTCCTGGGTAGAATATGCTCATAATACTCTACCAGTCTCCTCTACAGGTATGTCACCATTTCAGTGTTGTGTTGGTTATCAACCACCCCTGTTTCCCTCACAGGAACCCGATGCTGCGGTTCCGTCTGCCTTGGCTTTTGTCCAACGGTGTCGACGCACCTGGAGTAGAGCCAAGGAGGCCTTGGCCCAGGCCAGTAGGCGGACCAAAGCAGCGGCTGACCGTCATCGGACTTCCACCCCCTGCTATGTTAGTGGTCAAAGGGTATGGCTTTCAACCAAGGACCTGCCTCTCAGGACCGTCTCACGTAAATTGGCTCCCAGGTTCATTGGTCCATACCGGATCACCAAGGTGTTAAGTCCCGTGGCAGTTCGGCTCAAGCTCCCTCCTACGCTTGGTCGGGTACACCCAGTCTTTCATGTGTCTAGGGTTAAACCTGTTTTGTACTCCCCTCTTGTTCCCACTGTCCCGACCCCTTCCCCCCCTCCCCCCCGTCTAGTGGATGGTTCTCCAGCATATACAGTCAGGAGATTACTAGACGTCAGACGTAGGGGTCGTGGTTTCCAATACCTAGTGGACTGGGAGGGCTATGGCCCGGAGGAGAGGAGCTGGATCCCGGCCCGGGATGTCCTGGACCAGGGGTTGGTCGAGGAATTTCGTCGGAGACGAGGTGAGCCCCCTCCCTAGGGCGCCCTGTGGCGTCCGTAGGGGGGGGGGTACTGTCACATCCTCGGTCTGATCACAGGTTCATTCCTTGTGTTTTGTCTTTAACTCGTTTTGTGTTCACTCACCCCATGCTTTGTTTACTTCTCGCTTCCCCACCCATCCGCTCTATTACTTTCCATCAGGTTATCTAGCTAATTCCACTCACCTGGTTTCCTTGATTTCTCACCCTATTTACTCCTCCCTTGACCGTAGTTCTGTGTCAGATTGTAGCTGTTCCCCTTCCTGCATGTCGGGCGATCTCCCGGTCTAGTCCTGTTCCTGCTTAGTCCTGTGAGTTTTGTCGTGTCTGATGCCCTGTCGATTTTTCCTAATATTGTTTTCTCCATCTGCCTTCAAGCCATTTCCCACCCATTTTTGTTTCGCTGCCCATCTGATTCTCCGTCACTACTCAGCCGGCTTTCGCCTCTCTCTCGCCGGTCTCAAAGCCTCCGTCTTCTTCGTGGCCACGCTGATTCAGTCAGCGGCCGCCGGACTCATCGCCCCCTGTCGGGTGTCAGGATATTGCACCCACTTGTGGATAGTTTCTCTGGCCTCTTCGGAGTTGTTTCATTTTGTATCTTTTTAAGACTATATTTCCTCACTGCTCTGTGTTTTTTGTGAATGGTGGGCCATTGTGCCAGCTCCATTACGGAGGAACTTTCAGTTTTTTTTTGTTGCCCCCTTGAGAGAATTCAGGCTCTATAAATAAACATTATTGAAGACCTGCACCTGTGTCTCACCAATCTTCTCTTCATACAGATCCCTGACAGTCTGATCCTTAACCACAACAAATTTGTTCAAACAAAGCACTTGTTCAAAGTTTCACTTATGTTTATCATTTTAACTTTTAAACCGAATGGGCCACAATCAAAATTCTATTTTTTGTCCTCTGATTCCTTGGCTCAAGCTGATTTAAATGCACCCTATGACGTCATTTTCTGCCATGAAAATGTTTTCACTGTTTCCAATTTTTGAAGATTGAGCCACCTTCTAGGTAAAATTGAAAAAACTATTTAATTATATTGATCGAAATCATACAAAATGTATCAAATGACTTTTTCTATTGTCATAAGACTGGTCTTTCAGATTCCTTGTATGATACAGGGAACATTAATATAATTTATTCCCTAATTGACATAACTTCCTATCCACCATCTTGAATTAGTTTGTAAATCTGTTGTTTTGAAATCTCCATAGATTGTCAGCACAATTTTCCCCAAATTTGGTTCAGTACATGATGCCAAAAAGTTATAGAACTTTCTAATTGCTCTCTAGCTTCTTGATGTGCTTGTTTATGATGTGGCCGCTGAGCTGCTTAGCCCCGATAATTGCTGCTTGCAGCTATATTTATTATTATTATTATTATTATTATTATTATTATTATTGCTGTTGTTATTGTTCAAATGTAAACCAATTAGTATCTAATCTCTATTTGATTTCATTGTAATATCTCTTTTCATAACATTTCCACAAAATAATTTTAGTAATTCCAAGTTTGCAACATCAGAGAGGGTGAAAAAAACACGGCCAATGCATTTAATAAATCAATTCAAAATCCAAGTTCATTCAAGTGAATGACAGATGTGTCAATATGTATAATAAATATTTTATTATTTGTATCTAATGGTGTTGCTTCATGTAATCAGAGAAAAATTCACATTTTCCATGAAGGATAGAAACCAAGGATAGAATCTCAAAATATATCTGATAAATTAAAAACAATCAATTCTTGATATTTCTTGATAAATATGTAACCCATGTGCTTTATTACCCTATGATATGTGATAAGTTCTCAAATAAATTAAGAATGCTTTTTAAATTAAAAGAGAAACATTGGTGTGGTAAAATCACTCCAAAAGAAAAGTGTTAATATGCCAATTGCTCTAAAGAATAACCACAATTATTCAACCACAATTCTCCAGTTTCTTTCTCTCTATGTGTCTTGAAACTGTCCCTTAAGAAGGCCAACCTGCTGACAAGTCTCATCTAGTCATTGTGCCTCTTAAAGTATCTTTCCTCCCCGCTAATCAGAATGACTCTCTGTTAAATAAACCATGAAAAAAGCTTTCCCACTGACGGTGCACTGAGGCGTGAGGCTGTAAAGCTGGAGCATTAATCAACAGATTGGATTTCTGCTTGCTACTGAGAATCTCCCCTCTGTAAGTCTTTATTACAGAACAGAAGATTGAAAACAAAAAGTCAAAGCTCTGTTATCTGGTCAGAATGAGAGGACAGATTAATGAAACCAGATGTTTGTTCGCTGCAGTTATAGAAACTAAAGGATTTGTGTTTGGCGAGAGGCTCGAGAGAAAGAAAGAGAGAGGGAGAGAGAGCTGCCAACAGACATCAGTGAAAGTGACTGGTCTGTTCTGTCAGCGATGTAGCAGAATGCTAAGTGGCCAACCAAAATGGCAGAGCAGAGTATGAAGGCGGTGTCTCAGCCTTTCCAGAGTGGGAATGAGTAACAAGGGCAGGCAGCAGGTTCTTTTAGTGTGGCTTGCCTGTTTTATGTGCCTGTGCAGACATGCTATTCCATATCAAATCAAACTAAAGATCACAAGAGATCACAGAACAATAGGCCCGGCGGAAGAAGGGACATTACTGACTGTGATTACGCCTGTCGCCATTCCAGTGTTTTGGATTATAAACCATATACAATAGGATTATTCTATTTTTGACGGTGTGGAATAGTGGAGGCTGGGAATACGTGCAAGACAGACAGCTCAACTATTTAGAATTTAGGTACAAAAAGCCAATATATTTTCACATGACCACCATAACAGTAGCGATGTTTCCATCCAAAGATGTGAATTAGACTTAATTGGGTTTCCTCCAGGTGCTCCGGTTTCCCCCACAGTCCAAAGACATGTGGTATAGGTAAACTGAATAAACTAAATTGGCTGTAGTGAATGTGAGAGTGTATGGGTGTTTACCAATACTGGGCTGCAGCTGGAAGGGCATCCGCTGCATAAAACATTTGCTGGATGAGTTGGTGGTTCATTCCTCTGTGGCGATGAATAAAAGGACTAAGCCAAAGAAAAATGACTGAATGCAAAATTTATGCATAAGTTGCATTAAGCATTTAAGAATAAAGCAAAGTTTCCCTACAATGAGTCAAACTAAGCAAAATCATCACTTGATAAACTGGTGCCAAAAAATAAAGATGGAATTTGCTGCAGTAGAAGAAGCCACTTTAAGCCTTTTTCTACAGTCAGTATTGAATTACTTCCACCCAAGAAGGTAAATGCATTCATTGTGGTTTTTCAAGACCACAGCTACTCAGCTACTGTAATAACACCCAACTAGTTTGATGATGGACTAATGTATTTAGAATTACTATAACAACAATAACCCTACCGCACGCATTATGATAAATCTATTTAAAAATATATTTGACTGTTTTTCTTTTCTTAAAATGGCTTAACTTGAAGTGCGGTAAAAAACAATTTGGAAAAAAACTTTTTTTAAGGTACTTTACGAAATTTTGTCATATGGCAACAACGTCCAACAGTGGATCTAACTTAGAAATTTCAAATTTAAATATTTCCTAATAATTAATAATTTTGTTGTTTGAAATGATTAAATTGGTGTTGCAATATTATAAGCTTCAACATATAACATATACATATACTTATACCTTTTACATACTTTTCAACAACTCATATTCCAGCAGCTTTCATTCATTCTAATTCGAACTAATTTGATTAAAAAAATTTGATTCACAATGTTTTTGTGAATATGTCATAACTTACTGGAGGGCGAGGCAGTAGGTAGTGCTGTCGCCTCACAGCAATAAGGTCGCTGGTTCAAGCCTTGGCTGGGTCAGTTGGCGTTTCTGTGTGGAGTTTGCATGTTCTCCCTGCCTTCGCGTGGGTTTCCTCTAGGTGCTCCGGTTTCCCACACATTCCAAAGACATTCGGTACTGGTGAATTAGGAAGGCTAAATTGGCCATAGTGTATGAGTGTGAGCGAGTGTGTATGGATGTTTCCCAGGAATGGGTTGCGGCTGGAAGGGCATCCGCTGCATAAAACATGTGCTGGATAAGTTGGCGGTTCATTCCGCTGTGGCGACCCCAAATTAATAAAGGGACTAAGCCGAAAATGACTGAATGAATGAATGAATGAACTTACTGGATTCGATGTTTCAGATTTTTTTGTGGATCTGACATGATTTGATCTTTTGTTTTTATTGAGGTTTACATTTGCATTCAGCAAATACTCACAATAAATGCCAGTCTGTCAGAAATTGCGCTACAGAAAAACACAGCATGTCATGTGACCAAAGCTCATCATAGGCTACACTAAGGTCTTCTCTTTACAAAAAAAAAAAAAAATGTAGGTCTTTAAGAAACAGTGGCAGGGAAATGAACATAAGTATTATGTTGCCATATGGTGACACCGTGCAGTAGAGGGCTAAGTTTTTGTGCACTATGGGTTGGTCTGCTGGTTTGTCCATTATTGGCACATTATCACATAACGCTTTTTTGATGCACACGCAGGAATTTATTTGCCAAATGTTTCAATTGTAGCTTTTGCACAGTTTTTCTTATTGGATAAAATTGTATCCTACTCAGTTAGTCCTAAGCACTATTTTTTTATGCACATTTTCCATCCTGATCTCACAAGGAAACATAACTATTTTGTGTTTTGTCAGATTAGTGACTAACTCATATGAATTTGTACAGGTTCAGGTGTAAGAAAATGTACAATTTTAAAAAGGAGGCATGGCAACCAACTGTCCCTAAACCCAACCGTCAATTGTATGAATGAGATGGTAGGAATAAGAATCATAAGAATTAGCTACTAAATCAAAACGTTACGAAGTGACTTGAGATTGTGTTTGCATTTTCATAATGTATCCATAATTTTCACACCATGGCATTTCCATTTTTATGCGATATTCTGAGCTATGCTCAAAAATAGGTGCATAGAATTAGTGTGTATGGAGGTGACGTGACCCTAGCAATAAAGGTTATTGAATCAGCCCTACTGCTAATTCAATCTTTCTTTAAAATATAAATTTTTTGTGTTCAACAAAATAAATAAACTCATAAAGGTTTGGAACTTAAGAGAAAATAGTAAATTTTCTCTTTTAGAAAAACTATCCATTTAATCTAGATGGATAGGCAGAAAGGGTTAAAATCACAAGTGTGACAAAAGCAACAACAACAACAAAAATGTGACCATAAGGAGCTACTTTCCAATGAAAAGTGTAAGTCACTTACAGTCAAGCTCACATCCGAATGAGTAAATCATAATGATGGTGACTAGGCTGTGCAATTACTTAACTTTAGTTTTGATTTTGGCCTCCAATGATTATGAAAATACAAAAACCCGTTCCCATGCATTTTCATTAGTTCCTTAACCAAGCTCAATTTCATGTGGAAATCAATAAAATCATGTAACATAACTTCTGCAACATGGAACATGCTTAATTTTTTGCAAGTGTATTAGATTTATTTATAAATGGCCAAATACATGTAAAAATGTGTCAAAAGATTGTGCTTATTAAATATTCACATAAATTCTTAAGTAAACTGAAGTCTTTACCTCTATTTTCTAAATAAATAACCTTTTTTTTTTTTTTTTCTCAGATGTTAGTCATTAGGATATGTGTTTTGAAGAGGGTATGATTGGGTAGGTGGGTGTTCCCCCAATGTCCAGAGCAACTCTATAGGAAAAAAGTAATTATATATGTATATAGTTCACCCAAATATTTCTTTTAAAGTCTTTTAAAAATAAAACATTGATATTGTGTTTTCTAACTACTGTAATATTAATTTAAACTACTTAACTAAATACTTAACTAAATTACTAAATCAATGAATGAATGAATAAATAAGTAAATAAGTGATTGATCTAATTTGATATATTGATTCAAATCATACACAACAAAATTGTCATGAGACTGTGATTGCTTTAGATTGCAAAGGTGCACAGTGTTGTAGATGGCAGAAAAAGAGAAACTGACTATATGACTGAGGATTTTACAACAGGACGCAAAAATACTTTTGTGTGATCATCAAACCGTGAGCAGCATCTATATCTATTAAGCCCTTATACAAACTTGCAAGTCATCAAAGGCTGGAGGAGGATGTCACAACTGAGCTTTATTGTTCCATGATCAAATGAGCACAAATATGTCATGGCATATTTAAAAATTATGCTCATGAATAAGAAACAAAAACTTCCTTAAATTTACCATAATCCCTGCTTTGAAAGTTCAGAATAAATTTCTTATTGCAGAGAATTCAGTCTTATGACAAGTCTGAAATGAGGTAATTATTTATGACTAGCTGACTGTAACTCTGCGCCGGTTAATGTAATTTGTCATCTTTTCACACTTAATGATGTAAAGACCCTGTCAATCTGAATTACCCTTGAAAAACACATGTTTAATTAATCCCTGCAATGTATGGAGCGGCAGAGGACAGTGAGCAAATGTATTTCACCCTCTCAGCCGGACTGGGCCACGTGTCTGGCTGTGTCCGAGCAGGAAAAAGTGACGCAGATGAAGGCGATAGCATTTGACACCTGGGAAAAAAAATGTTCCTGCTCATCTTCCAGCTGTGATTTGAGTGGAGAGGTATGCACCACACCATAAGAGTAACAATAGACCTTTAAAAAACAGTCTCTCATGTGTAGGCATATCCGAACTCAAAACCTCTCTCCAGGGGACGATGTCTATGCCCGTAGAGGACCCGCGGATTCAACCAATGTCTGCCATTTTGACACAATTACAAGACATGATGGCTAGACCTGCCTCTACATGCACTATCTGTATAGATTTAAAACTAGTGAAAGTAGCCATTGTTTTCCTCTCTTTGTCTCTACATGGCTTTGCTTCGGTATTAATTTATGAGCACAGAGAACGGACACCGAACGTGCCTCCTCCATAATCCGAAGCGCCTGATTTAACGTGATTGATCCTCTATATGGGAGTTGTCTTCAAAGAACACGGCAGCAATAATAACATCGCACTACAAGACCAACCTTCAGTCTTTATGTTGCATCTGCCTCTCCTGAGTTTAGTAAAAGAAGTATGTCTACATCAAGCAACACTCCTCTTTGATTTATGTGTCATAATCACTACAGATGCAGGCTACCATTCTCCCTTTTCATAAAAGTAACAGACACGCTTTTACCTTCTCCAAATTCTTAGAGACGTTGATAAACTAAGGAGGGGATGAGCGGGATCACAAAAAGAGAACTGGGATGTTTTGATCATTTTTATGTCAGCCGGCTTGTGGATAAAGACACATCTGCGCTGCCAAGTGTCCCAGGCAATCCCGGCTTCATTGAGTCCTGCTCGGCTACGTTCTAAATCACTACTCTTTTATTCTTCTCTACCGTAATAGCGCTGCTATAAAGCGCAGCAGAGGAGAAGGAATCAATAAAATCATGCATCTAATAAGGGGGGGAAGGATTAAAAATGGTTCCTCCAAAGCCTTCAGGGGAAAATCGAGGTGAGATTTAAGTCTTTTGACAGGTACAACGGAGACTTGCTCTCCCATCCCTGCCAGGGTGGACAGGTGGTGGGCTGGGGACTTGTTTATGGTAGGTTGGGATTAAGAAGGTCGGATCTACACCGCCATTTCTCAAGGCCTCAAAAGCCCAGTAGGCTAATTAAACAGTAACAGGCAAGACATGGGTCTCTCTTGCGCTCACCTCCTGGCTTTGCTCTCTTCAATTCCAGCAGTTTAATTTTTCTAGAAAGGGGGCGACCCTGTCGGAGCACTGGGCAAGCTTCCAGCGCTGCGGTGGGATGTTGGTGGGGCAGTGACGCCATGGAGGAGGACTGAGCATTGGAATGAGAGGAAGGTTGGTCACTGGAAAGGCCAGGTCAAACCCTTTTCGCCCCGTCTGACAGCTAGAGTCAGACCTTCCTGCTCCGTGAAGCTGAAGGACAGGAAAGGAGGGGGAGCCGGTATTATCGACAAGGTGGAAGCATTGTGTCTCGCATTGTGATTCCTGTACCAGTGTTTCAGTCCACCGTCACGGCACTGGAAGGGCATGCAGCTCGCATCCAAGGGCTCCCCGTGGAACCTGTGTTCGAATGGCGAGGCCTGATGTTGTTGACCTAGCCCCGGGGTGCATGTGTCACAGCCAAGGCCATCAAGGCAGTTCCCGTCATCGCATTTGCACTTCAAAAAACATTTGGCTTGCACAGCCTTGGAGCAAGGGAGTCTCAGAGGTGCTTGTGATTGTGGATTCACCAGCTTACAGGAAACCTCCTGAATTAAACAGAACGAATGGCAGCTGTTGGATGCGTCCAATTTCATCTGTAAAAGGGCCTGCGCTGTTAATCTTCTTTGTAATACCCGTGCACCTCACTCACTTGAATACAATCTGAACATAATTCAGGTCTGAAGGGGTTAATTTGTTAGAGAAAAATGTAAAAGGGTCTTTTCCCTGTTCTTAAGGCTTCCATAAATGAGACCCAAAAAATACATAGATTTTTTTTGTCTATTTTGTACTGCAAAACAATATATCAACATTGAATTACAAATAAATTAATACAAATTGTTGGCCCACATATTTTCAAAAATCCTGTATCAAAGCTTTCAATTAAACAATGGATTTTTTTACTTAGTAAATAGAATCCTTATTGTGTTATTTTCTATACAATCTATTAAATATTGTCAAACATATCAGTAAATGTGAATAAAACTATTGAAAATGTTGCTTATGTTTGGAACAAAGTGATGCCATGCTTCTCTTCAATGTAGTAGATATTTCTCAAAGTAAAACAGGCATAGCTTTCCTAGCGTTTGATTGGATGACAGGTGTCCAATATCCTGACACATCATGCTTTAGGTGAAATGTTTCTGAAAGCAAAAAAAAAAAACATGACCTGGCATGTGATGTCCATAGTAATCCTCGCAGTGTCTGAAAGGAAACACATTTGCCAATCAAAGGTTTAGTTAAATGAGTTTGATACTAGAAGGATGTGTGACATTGGTTTCAAATTAAAAAGGGTAAGTAGGCCCAATGCTGTAAACATATGACATATTACTGTATAGTCACCATGCACAGTTGCTAGTACTACTGTACATCTATTTTAATTATTTTTTTATTTAATTAATTTCTGTTTTCTTTTAATTCAAACCAAGAATTGGGTGTAAAAAATGTAACTTATATTGCTGCATCACTCCGATCTTATATTAATCATGAATATGATCATCCATAAGGTTCAAAAAAGAGTCCCAATTGAATGAATGAAATTAATGTATTTTTTTAAAGGAATGTTTAGTTGTTGTTGTTGTTGTTGTTGTCGTTTGAATGGCTTTAAAAATAAAATAAATTTAAATTAATGACTGAATTTATGATAGATTTACATGTGATACAAATATACTGTAAATAGTTTAGTGGAATCTCAGAATATCCTACTTTTAAAACCCTGTGTAGGTAATAGTACAGATATTAGCTACTCTCTTAAGTTCACATTTTCCAAGAACATCTTAATGCCTTTAAATAAATGATGAAGGATTTAAGGCAACCGCAAGTGACATTTACTATGAAATAAATATAAATGCATTAGCGGGAGTGTGGAAGAAAGATGACCTCATAAATAAGCTGAAAAACGGTGTAGCTAAACATTCATATTTGTTCTGGATTGCTCTCGTCAAACCAGCTATTTCTATTTTTAATATATGATACCTGCCATTGCAAAACAGCCCATAGTGGAAACGACCTCTTGAAATTAGGCTTTTATACCTTTGTGGTTTACTGAGCAGGACGGCCATATGTCAGACGTATGGATATGGAAAGACAAGCTCCAATTTACATAGGCGAGCATATACATATATACATTCACACTTGAACCTGTCAGAGCCTGACGTGTCTGCTGTACGGTTCTTCATGTCACCCGGTGGAATTAAGCTTGTAAATTGAGGTTTTAACAACACTAAGTGATTGTAACCTTCAGGACAGAGATTTTCAAAATGAATCCTTCAGTCACGATGACCTTGACTGAGGGTCAGCGGGAAAATCTTGGTGTGCCTCAATAAAATGTCCACTATCAATTATTTAACCTGCCAATTGTTTCCCCCGACAAACATGTCCTCCCCAGAAAAGTAAATTATCAGCAGGCACAGTCACCGGGGGAAAGCCTGTCTGGCTGTTGTCAGCTTGGGCTGAGAGAGATTTGAGTTGTTTGCTGTTGGCTTGCTAAAGCTTTCTTTTCTCTCAGGTGTGATGGCTGAGTGGCTTTTTTTTTTTTTTCTTACTCTATATCTGCTGGCCTATAGGGACTTTTCTCAAGCAAAAACAATGCCCTGGGCACAGAAGGCCCCCTAGTGAGATGCCTGATATACTTTAGCTGCAATGTGTCTTAAAAATATATATAAATAAATAAATAAACATACAAATAAATTAATAATAATAAAAAACAAAGAATAATTTGGTGATTAAATGGTGAATAAACACCGTTGCAAAGACAAGGGCCTGAAAGACTAATTTGATTTGTTAATATTTGTATCTATAGACAGGGAAAGGTAAACGGCGTGTCTTTTTATATGTAATGAATTATTACATTTCTAATGTCATTGTGCTTTGTTGGTTAGCTACACCACATGCCATTTTACAAAGAAATGAAATGAAAAATTTAAAAATGCTGCTTTTACATAAAAAAGGACAAATGGCCTAATATTTTAAGAGACATGAGGATCCACTGAGGATGTCTTTATTTTATTATATTTTAATTACTTATTGTTATTTTTATTATTATTTTTAAATTATTATTATTAGTAGTAGTAGTAGTAGAAGCAGTAGTACAATCAATGTATAATCAATAATTTCATTAAGTGTAAATCACTTAGAGAATTACATTTTAAAAGTGCTATATAAAATAAATAAATACTTATTCTTTTTATTATTATTATTATTATTATTATTATTATTAATAATAATAATATTACTGTTGTTGTGGTTGTTGTTAGTACAGTAGCAGCAGTATTCAGTCATTTATTCACATTATTTAGAAATAAAATGACTTGAACTTTTAAAAATGTTTTGAGCACAGACCTCAAAATGGAATTTCCAGCTTAAATTTAAAAATAGAAATATCTGATATATATATATCAGATATTTCTATTTTTAAGTTATATATATATATATATATATATATATATATATATATATATATATATATATATATATATATATATATATATATATATATATATATATATACATATACAACAGTTCTGTCTGGTTCTTGAATCTGATTAGCTGAAAGCCATGCGATACTCTGCAATAACAGCACTCCTACAGACTCTTAACCCTTCACCCTTGTGTATTACTACGCCCACATACAGCAACAAGCAGAAGACACTCTACAGTTTAACAAATAATGTTGCTGTTACACAACAAAATATACTTTTGGGGCTTTTTAGGCGAGAATGTAGTTGTTTGGATTGCAACAATGTAGTTTGTTTAAAAGTATAGTGCCTATTTTAAATATTAATCATTTCACTGGCCATTAGCCTGTCACTGAGCAGAGCAAAGACGGTTGACGATGTCTATCCACAAGATGGAGACAGAGACCACATAATAAGCCCTTAGAGAAGAAAAGCAGCGCAATATCTAACTACAGCTGATCAAATCATTATTAAACTAGTAAGTGAGTTTCTGAGTCGATCTCCCTGTTTTGTATGTTATAGTGCTTTATTTATACTATATAATCTCAATGTATTGATTTTGTGATGGAGTCACATATCAGGAATGTGTGTATTTTGTGTTGGCCACTTTTTGTATGACCCTGAGTTACTTTTTGCAAGACTGCAAAACAGCGGTGTAATATGAAGGGGTGTAACTTGTAGCACATTAGAGATGTAACTTGTTAGAAAAAGACCCACCTGTAAAAATGTCGTCAGCAAGATGGAGCTGATCATCAGTTATTAACGTCTACACCTACTCCACACCTAAACCCAACCATCATCATTATTAACGTCTACACCTACCCCAATCTTAACCCAACCATCATAGTTATTGATGTCTACACCTTCCCTAAACCTAAACCCAACCATCATAGTTATTAACATCTACACCTTCCCCAAACCTAAACCTAACCATCATTGTTTATAACATCTACACTTAACCCAACCCTAAACCCAACCATCACAGTTAATAACATCTACACTTAACCCAACCCTAAACCCAACCATCATAGTTAGTAACCCAACCCTCATACAGTGGTTATTAATGTCTACACCTTCCCCAAACCTAAACCCAACCATCACAGTTAATAACATCTACACCTACCCCAAACCTAAATCAAACCATCATACTGTAGTTATTAACGTCTACAACTACCCCCACCCTAAACCCAACCACCATAATTATTAATATCAAACTTTCCCCAACCCTAAATCCAACCATCATATAGTGGTTATTAATGTCTACTCCTTCCCCAAACCTAAACCCAACCATCAGTTAATAACAACTACACTTAACCCAACCCTAAACCCAACCATCACAGTTAATAACATCTACACTTAACCCAACCCTAAACCCAACCATCACAGTTAATAACATCTACACCTACCCCAACCCTAAACCCAACCATCATAGTAACCCAACCCTCATATAGTGGTTATTAATGTCTACTCCTTCCCCAAACCTAAACCCAACCATCATAGTTTTTATCGTCTACACCTACCTCAACCCTAAACCCAACCATCATAGTTTATAACATCTACACCTAACCCAACCATTATACAGTAGTTATTAACGTCTACACCTTCCCTAAACCTAAACCCCACCATCACAGTTATTAACATATACACCATCTGCAAACCTAAACCCAACCATCATAGTTATTAATGTCTACACCTACCCAAACCCTAAACCCAACCACCATAGTTATTAACATCTACACCATCCCCAAACCTAAACCCAACCATCATAATTATTAACATCTATACCTACCACAAATCTAAACCCAACCATCAGTTATTAACGCCTACACCTACCCCAACCCTACACCCAACCATCACAGTTATTAAGGTTTATACCTACCACAGCCCTAAACCCAATCATCACAGTTTTAACGTACAGTCGCAAGTTGCGGAGGTTTGCATACTTGATGCTTTTGCAATTGTTCTGGTTTTTGCAACCACAGGGGGCGACGCAGAGTAGGCTAACTTTCAAGACAAAACAGATAAAGAAGTCAGCAAGTTGCATGGTGGAGTTGCTAAATGAATGAATATAATAATATGTCAAATGAATTGGTTGTGAATAAATTTGGAGAAAACTCATGAAAACATTTGGTGAAAATGTTCTCTGTCTTCTTGCCAACAATATCTCGTTGTGACATCTCACGTGGTTCAATGGCGTCTCGATAACTGCTAGTTACGCCTCTAACTTACAAGTTACGCTCTTTCTCTTTAGCGTTTTTTTCATTTCGCAAACACAACAGTAATATGGTAGTGTCTGCTAAATGTGGCTTTATTTCATCACTAGTGGGACACTAAGGCACTTGGCCACTGCAAATACAGCCATATCACACTGCTACGGTTGTGATATTGCTCATACTGTATATATATGTTATAAAGTTTACTCAAAAAAAACTAGGGAAATCATGCCTGTTATATGATTCTGTGGTAGGTTTGTGTGTACACATTACATTTGTAATACATTACATACAGATTTCATACAAAAATTAACAACAATATTTTATTTGTTTAAATAAATAAATTAAAGTAATAAATAAATAAAAAGGGCCTCTCATGACTGACAGAATAAAATCCCCAGTGTCTCTATGTTTAACTTTCATGGTCACCATGCATCTTGGTGGTGTAACTGGTAAACTGAAGTGCTGTGGTTTAGATCTATGTCTACAGATGAGCTTTCCCACATTCTGCTGTAAGAGTTCATGTTGGTCATGTTCCAGTGGAGATACTGAGGATTTAAAAGCTCATTGCCACAGAGATCTATCTGCTCAGTGAGCTGTGACCGTCCGACAGGAGCGAGAGTGTAAGTGTGGCTTACAATTTCTCCTCTAAAGCTCTTTATTATAGCAGCATATACTGTACAGCCCAGAGCATCGCCTCTACACAAACACATCATCATGGCGCTAATCTGCAACCTGTGCCTGTCATATCACAAACACCAATTACATGCTTTTACAGTACGTGAATGTTCCCCTAACCATCTGTAATTATACTGAACGGTATTTTTGACACATTTGAACAGCTGAATGCACCAGAATGTCTTTTAAAATGGAAAATTACCATCACTATGACCGTAAATTTTCATTCTGATACAAAACATCTGGTGGGTTTATAAAACACATGTGCATTCTTCTTAAAGTTATTGAGCAGTAAAGCTATTATACAGTACACATTACAGTGCATCCGGAAAGTATTCATAGCGCATTGTTTTTTTCCACATTTTTTTGTTCCTTGTTCCAAAATGGATTAAATTAATTTATTTCTTCAAAATTCTACACACAATACCCCATAATGAAAATGTGAAAAAAATGTATTCAAAATAAGAAACCTGAAAATCACATGTACATAAGTATTCACAGCCGTGAAGCTCTAAATTGAGCTCAGATACATTCTGTTTTCATTGATCATCCTTGAGATGTTTTAGCAGCTTAATTGGAGTTCGCCTGTGGTAAATTCAGTTGATTGCACCTGTCTATATTAGGTCCCAGGGTTGACAATGCATGTCAAAGCACAAACCAAGCATGAAGATAAAGGAATTGTCTATAGACCTCCGAGACAGGATCGTCTTGGTACAAGGCTGGGGAAGGTTACAGAAACATTTCTGCTGCTCTGAAAGTTCCATTGAGCACAGTGGCCTCCGTCATCCGTATGTGGAAGATGTTTGGAACCACCAGGACTCCAGTGGCCGGCCATATAAGCAGAGTGATTGGGGGAGAAGGGCCTTAGTCAGGGAGTTGATCAATAACCCGATGGTCACTCTCTCTGAGCTCCAGCGTTCTTCTGTGGAGAGAGGAGAACCTTACAGAAGGACAATCATCTGTGCAGCAATCCACCAATCAGGCCTGTATGGTAGAGTGGCCAGACGGAAGCCATATGATGGATCAATGATACAGTAGGACAATTTGACAAGGTAGCACAAATCAACAGAATACTGTTAAATTTGAATTTTATTGAATATTTTAAACATGGAACTGGTCTATGATGTACCAAAAAAAAAAAAAATTAAATAATTGAGATCTCTGCTGTATATACTGTACAGATACATGGGTAACAACTGCTTTCAGTAATTGGAAAATGCAGACAAGACAAACAACATCAACAAAACTTCTGGTATCTCTTTGTTTTCATGGTCCCTTTAACACATTTTTTTTATTTCTAGCATCTTTGAAAATCTTACTTACCTACTCCCAGGGCCATTTATGTCGAAGTTGATATTTAGCCACACCATGTTGGTGTTTTGTAACATAAATTTTTTTTACCAGGTGGATTGTTAGCCCAACGCTCAACCCCCAACCTGGAGGACCAGGACATACACTGGCAATTTAGCTTACCCAGTTCACCCATAGCGCATGTCTTTGGACTTGTGGGGGAAACCAGAGCACCTGGAGAAAACTCACGTGAACACGGGGAAAACATGAAAACTCTACACAGAAATGCCAACTGACCAAGCCTGGGCTCGAATCAGTGACCTTCTTGCTGTGAGGCAACACCGCAATCTATGGCGCCACCATGCCGCTCATCTTTTAGTAGTATTAGTAGACTGATAGGTTAGGGTTAGTGTATGTTGATATGTACTTGCAAAGTTTCTTATAGTCAGGAGAATATCTGTTGGTGGAGCAGTGTCAGCAAATATTAAGCAGACAGTCTTAATAAGATATTAGTTTAATACCATCAAGAATACTAGTACTCATAATTCCAATGATAATTAGTTGGCATGTAGTTTCAATACAACTTATTGTCAACAAAATGCGCAAACCATAAAAATAAAGTGATACCAAACTTCTACATACAAAACCGAACTGGATAACTTCATCAGGGATATGTTTAAAGTGTATGATACTGTGTTGCCAGATCATGTTGCCAATAACAAACCTAAATAAATACAAATGTTTTATATTGTAAATAAGTCAATTTGACCAAATATCGCTACTCATATCACATATTTTAAAATGTCCATAAACTGTAATGCATTTGAATCAAACACTTAATAATGGGTAGGCCCACACGAAATCTGCGTGCGCAGAATTCTGAAGATTTTCCGCAGATTTTTAGCCCATCATTAATTGTTTATTTACTTGAGTAAATGTGTGTAAATCTATATTGATTCAGTTTTTCAATTAATTACAGTAATATTATTGACTAATATGAAAATATTCATCTGATTAATGCACAATACAGTTTGTACAGTAATATTTTCTGTCTTTTAGAAGATATATAATAATGTGTAACAAATAATGTGAATCTAATTGCATTAGCATTTTCAACATTAAAAAAAAAGTTTAAAATATATTATTTTTTATTTCACATATTAAGGTTTTAGTTATGATACTCCGAAAATAATGATTTTTACCAAAATTCTCAGCAGAAATAGCAAAAAACGTACCCTAATAATGGGTAAGGCAATACTCCAAGAGCATGCTCTCAAAAACAGACTTTCAAGCATTAACAAAACACAATACACAATCTGCTGACAGTAATTAGTATAAATTGCAGATCTTAACATACATTGCACATTGGCTGATGTAATAATGTTTTGGTAAAAAATAATTTATAGTAAATGTGAGATGCCAGTGTATTGCAGTGATTAGCGTCAGTCATAATTTCAAGAATCAGTGATGTTCCCTATACACACAAAACTGTAATTTAGAGGTTAGTTTAAATTGTCTTGTTACTCCTAAACCTTTATACTGTATATAATATTATTTGGCCAACAGCAAATGCCAACTGTTTGCCAGTGAATTCAAAACATCTACTTATTATGACAGTTCAAAATATATGTAATTGATGTGCTGTCTAATATTTTTGTGGATTTTTTTGGTAAAACTTTATTTTGATAGTCCATTTGAGTATTAGTAGACTGTCTGCTTAATATTTGTTGATACTGCTCCTTCAACAGACATTTAACTGACTATAAGAAACTTTGCAAGTACATGTCAACTTACACTAACCCTAACCCCAACCTAACAGTCTACTTATGATATAATAAGAATGAGTTGGCATGTAGATGAACTGCAGCAAAAAGACCATCAAAATAAAGTGTGACCGATTTTTTTAAATCTTTCTTAGAAAAAAGAACATTAAAAAGAGCATAATTTGTTGGAATATTTTTAAACATCCTGCCAATTTGCTTCTTAAAAGATGACCATCAAATAACAAGAACAAAATCCGACTGAGCGTTTAGCGCAAGAACGGCAAAAGATCAAAATAAAAAGTTTGAGATTTTGTTGATACTGCTGTTATTGTTGCATGTGCATGCGGTTCAGGCTCCACTGGATGTGTCATGAATTAATGATGTAAAATTCTGTACAAGTCTTCTTCGGCGTGTTTGTTTTTAACAAGTCCTGACTGTCTGGCATTAATGACAACTGAGATCCCAGAGTGTGACAAGGCTTATAGCTGTAAACATATCCATACAGTTTGACAAGCAACAATCAAAAAGGACAATTGCAAACTGTACTATGTGCAAAAGACTTCAATTAATGAAAAGAAACATTGGACGTGTGCTCCTCAGTGCCATATGGCGATTTATCCATCACCCTAAACAGCATACAAACAATCTATTGTGTGTTGGGAAAGCAGCAGTTTGCTGGTGCCTGTGCTGGTTTCCAGTCACATCATATAACACATTACTGGCTTTGGTCTGCAAAAGCGTCTCAACAGCCACCAGCAACTCCTTGCTCATGTCATCTGCGCATCACAAATCGTAACTTCTGACGCGAACCGCTGCACAGAAGCCAAGAGCCGAGGGGCTCAGACCAGGCCAGTAGTAGAATTAAAAGTAATGTGAAACAGGGTGCAAAGGGGGGAAGAATTTGCCTTCGAGCTTAACATAGACAGGGGTTCAATGGTATGGAAAAAAAGAAAGGGAAGGAGGGAGTGAGAGAGAGAAAGAAAGAAAAAAGAGGAATCCAAGGCATGGCCAGCTTCTCCATCATTTCTTTTTAAAAGGTCAGAATTCTTGTAGGTAGAACCGTGGACGAGTGGAGTGTTGCAGATGCGCTGAACAGCAGGGTATTTTCCGCTGCCATGACCAGCTAAGGAGGACTCCTTTAAAACACATCTGCCAGTAAACATTTTGGCCAAACTCCGGGTCATCTCCCCTGTCTGAGTGCAGCTCAGCCAAGCATGAACGTCTACCTGCACAGGGCCACGAACCGCCTGTCACTCACTCTCCCCCCACACGCTGCTCTCCTCCACTAATCGCTTGGCTGATGTGCAGTCTTTAACTCCTGTCCATCGCTCTCTTTGCAGGTCCAACTGCTCAATCTGACAGGCCAGAGTGTTTTCTGCTTGCCGGTCTTGTGCGCGGTGTCTGTAAACAGCAGAATATTATAATTGGAGTTTAATAGTACGTCAACATTAATTTGAAGATGATGACATCCCATCACTGCAATATAGTTCAACTACAAATGAAAATGCTGACCTTATTACTCACCTTTATTGACTTTCTTCTTTCTGCAGAACAATGGTGAACACTGATGAACATTGGAGAGCACTGTCTTTCACTTTGTGGACAAAAAAAATACATTATTGTTATAATAATAATAATAATAATAATAATAATAATAATAATAATAATAATGATAATAATAATTTATTGTTATTATTATTTATACCATTATTATTATTATTATTATAATTATAATTGTTAATATTAAAATTATTATTATTGTCATTATTATTGTCATTATTATTATTATTATTATTATTATTATTATTATTATTATTATTATTAACATTATTATATTTATTGTTATTGTTATTATTATTATTATTGTTATTCTTATTATTATTAACATTATTATTATTGTTGTTGTTATTATTATTATTATTATTATTATTATTATTATTATTATTGATGTTTTATTTTCAGAGAAGAAACATTGAATTAATCAAAATTAAGTGTAAAAGGTTTTACACTGTTTAAAAAGGGTGAAACAGCATTATCTCATGAACATGCAGTAATTTAAAACTTTCTTTTCATTAAAAAAATACTGAAAAAGATACACAAAAGTAGCACAATTTGTTTAATTGTGTAAAAAAATAATAATAATAATTACTTAAGCATCAAATCAGCATAAGTGAGTTGTGTTAATGTTAATGAAGGACCACGTGGCACTGAAGTAAAAATCATAATTTAGAAGTAATTGATTATTTTCTGCTCAGTTGTTGACCGCCCTCATCCGAACACTGTTTGATTAGGCATGCCAGATTGAAGACTCAGAAGTAAAGGCCTACTGCTTTGATTGACAAACACTTTTTGCCTATTAACAGGGATACAAAGGCTGGAAAGTAGAAGTAGGTGTTTAATTTATGTAGAGGCAGAGCTTATCCACCCTATTACATCATAGAATAGAACTTTTCAAAACATGTCATTCTGACAGACTGCTTTAATAAAAGTTTTTTTTAAGTAACAACAAAGTCTGAAACATATGATGTTTTAATGTAAATATGACCTCTTATATGTAAAAAGATAAAGGGTTTCTAAAGGGAAATTTTGGTTTCTCATTTCATGACCCCTCAAAATAAAACAATGCAGCAAGATTTAATATGGTTTCTGAGCATGAATTTTTTTTCAAACCTGTCAACTAAAACATCCACAAATGTTCAATAAACATTATTTATCAACATTAGATTTAACAATAAAGTCTAATATATATAACTGATTAAAATAAGAAAATAATGTATATATTATCAGTCAGAAGTCAGAATTATTAGCCTTCCTGAATTATTAGCCCTCCTGTTTCATTTTTTCCCCAATTTCTGTTTAACGGAGAGAAGATCTTTTCAACATATTTCTAAACATAATAGTTTTAATAACTCATTTCTAATAACTGAATTATTTTATCTTTGCCATGATGACGGTAAATAATATTTGACTAGATATTTTGACTAGACAGTTCTATACAGCTTAAAGTGACATTTAAAGGCTTAACTAGGTTAATTAGGTTAACTGGGCAGGTTAGGGTAATTGGGCAATTTACTGTATAACGATCATTTGTTCTGTAGACTAGCGAAAAAATTTAAAAAATAAGCTTAAAGGGGCTAATAATTTTGTCCTAAAAATGTTTTTTAAAAAATTAATAACTGCTTATATTCTAGCTGAAGTAAATCGACTTTCTCCAGAAGAAAAAAAATAGTATCAGACATACTGTGAAAATTTCCTTGCTCTGTTAAACATCATTTGGGCAATATTTAAAAAAAAAAACAAAAAAAATCCAAAGGGGGCTAATAATTCTGCCTTCAACTGTATATATAAAGTGTTGCAGCTGAAAGGTCATCCGCTGCATAAAACATATGCTGGATAAGTTCGTGGTTCATTCTGCTGTGGCAACCCCAGATTAATAAAGGGGCTAAGCCGAAAAGAAAATGAATGAATATAAATATACATAAAAATGAAGTGTCCTGCAGGAAATTCTGGGAAAGTCAATTTACATTTATTTACCATATATATCGTAAAGAAACTGCTAACCAGGTGACAGATTTTAACTGTGGGATTTTTTGTTTATTACCGTCAAAATTGCGACCATTGTTTTACAGTCTTTTGGAGATGAGCAAATCATAATAAAATGTACAAATTCATACAAGCTCTCATCCTAGTTTTCCCTGTTCCCTAAATTTGGCCCTTTATCGCTTATGTTGATTCAATTGAAAAGATTCAATTTCAATCAAATCTGAAGAACCAAAAAGCAGAATCTCTTCTTAATTGGTCGTGATAAAGAGGTTGTTCACACAGACTCTGTGTGATTGAGACGGACGGGACAGATGTGTGCTTGGTGATGAGTACGCCAGCCAAAGACACTAAAACACCCACGGGACTGACAGAAACATCTGGAAGGAATTGTCAGTGGGATTGCTGCCTGAGCCAAAGTAATGAAAAATGAATTTGCAGCAACAGCATGTAAACAACATACAAACTGACCAAAATCCACCACACATGCTCTTAGTTTGATTTGTGATTACGTGTATTTTTTCTTGCATGAACATCTGTTTATCTATTCAAATATTACCTTTAAATGCAGTACAGTATTTCTAACCTTAAATGATGCTCAATTAAAGATGAAAATACTGAAACAAGCTGGTCTTGCCTGTTTTTATGTAAATATTTACATTGACTGGACCCTTTTATTGGTACACCTGTTAAAAGATTAATCTAAATATCTAATCAACCAATCACAAGGCAACCACTCAGTGCATTTAGACATTTACATAAGATTTAGATGCCAGATGAACTGATTTGCTAGACATTTCACACATAATCTTTTGCTTACAATGACCAGACAAGCGAAAATATCTAGTCAGTAAGATTTGATTGTTTGAAACTTCCTTGCTGATGTCTGAGAATGGCCAGATTAGTTTAACTGATAGACAATAAACACCTTCTACTACCGTCTGCTAAAAACTGGAAACTGAAACATTAATTCGCACAGCAATTGGACAGCAGACATCTGATTAATCTCAATTTGTATCAAATTATGTAGCCAAAAGTACATATGGCTGCATTTCATTTTTAAAATTGGTCCTCCGTATGGACGGCTTTCCTGCTGTTACCAGTTTATCCAGTTAGCTTGCCATGTACGTCAGTGGACCAGACAAAGAGAGGAGTTGACCACAACAACATGGTTCAAGTATGGTGAGAAACAGTTCCAGAAAGCGGGTAATCCACAAAATAAAATAAACAAGTAATTAACAGGTTGAGAATGGGGTGGGCGGGTCAATCATTGCTTTTGAAAATAATATTGGTTGGATTTAGGGAAGCAGGAGGGTGGGTCAGTCGATCGGTCAGTCAGTCATTCAGTCAGTCGACAGCATCCTCTGGTGGATTTACGTGAGAACAGCAAGCGCAAATGGCACTTGCGAGAGAAATTTAAGATCTGAACGAGTGTACACAGCGGCCTCTGGTGGATTCATGAAAACAAAAACTGCAAAAAAAAAAAAAAAAACGTAGCTCCTGGGACATACAGTTAAAGTCAGAATTATTAACCCCTCTGTTGATATTGTCCCCAATTTCTGTTTAACGGAGTGAAGATTTTTTCAACACATTTCTAAACATAATAGTTTCCATAACTCATCTCTGATTATTTATTTATTTTATCTTTGCCATGATGACAGTAAATAATATTTTACTAGATATTTTTCAAGACACTTCTATACAGCCTAAACTGACATTTAAAGACTTGACTAGGTTAATTAGGTTAACTAGGTTAACTAGGCAGGTTAGGGTAATTAGGCAAGTTATTGTATAACGATGGTTGTTCTGTAGATTAGCGAAAAAACATTTAGCTTAAAGGGGCTAATAATTTTGACCAATTTTGATTCTAAAAAATTAACAGATTTTATTCTAAACAAAATAAAACAAATAAGACTTTATCTAGAAGAAAAAAAAATCAGACATAGTGTGAAAATGTCCTTGCTCTGTTAAACATTTGGGAAATATTTTTTTAAAAATTCAAAGGAGGGCTAATAATTCAGACTTCAACTGTATTTGGCAGTCTCAAGAAATGTATATATAGGTACATTTTCAGAATGAGCTTGGGTTGTGTTTAACAGTTTAGTCTGCTGAGCAAACCACTGTTGTCCAATGACTTGTCTAATTAACCAAACTTGCCTAGTTAAACAAACAAAAAAAGCCACCAAAGCCTTTAAATTTAACTTTAAGCTGAAAACTAGCAAATTATAAACTGTCATAGCAAAGACAAAATAAATTTGTAATAAAAAATTAATAAAACTCATATGTTCAAAAATGTATGGCGGCGCAGTAGGTAGTGCTGTCGCCTCACAGCTAGAAGGTCGCTGGTTCGAGCGTCGGCTGGGTCAGTTGGCGTTTCTGTGTGGAGTTTGCATGTTCTCCCTGCGGGTGCTCCGTTTTTACCCCACAGTAAAAAGACATGCGGTACAGGTGAATTGGGTAGGCTAAATTGTCCGTAGTATGAGTGTGAGTGAGTGAGTTGAATAGTATGAGTAGTATGAGTGTGAGTATGTGTGTATGGATGTTTCCCAGGGATGGGTTGTGGCTGGAAGGGCATCTGCTGTTTAAAACATATGCTGGATAAGTTGGCGGTTCATTCCGCTGTGGCGACCCTGGATTAATAAAGGGACTAAGCCGAAAAGAAAATGAATGTTCAAAAATGTGTTGGGGGAAAAAAGTTAGGAGGTTCTTTAAAATAATTACAATTCAAAGTTTGTTTGTGATGCTACAACTATGTGGAGAGCTTATAAATACAGTATATGGTCAAAACAGGGACAGGAGTCTTGTTTCTGACACCTGTACTGAACTGTACAGTAATTGGGAATGTGAAGAGACTAAGATGTAAAATAGCAGGTACGCTTGAGCCTTTCTGTCTCTTTATGATTGTATTTTGTTACATCAAGTTTTTAGTTTGTTTAGATGTCATTGATTGGTATTGTTTTAATGTTTCAGTTGAACCAGGGTTCAGGTGGCAGTGTTCAGCTTTCACACATTCAAATGAATCATGCTAACAAAGCAATTCCACCGGAGATTGTTTGCATCGAACCAAAGTGTGAATACACCATACAGTGTTTGTGTTGTTGTTGTTGTTGTTGATGTTGATGTTGTTGTTGTTGTTATATTGCATAATTGATTTTGAATTTGATCAGTTTTGCATCTTGACAATTTAGCTTTTACCAAGGTATACATACATTTTTGAACTTGACACATCAAAAGATCATTAATCTTAAATAAAAGGCTCTTTATTAGGATCTTGTTCCATAAACAACCTCCAATTTAACATTTTATTGAACAACAGGTCCTTTATAAAGGAAATTAGCATCTCCAGGTTATTAAAATATACATCTTTACAAGTATTTGCTGTGAAATTCTTCTACTGGTTCAAAAACTCCCTGTTGTAGGCTACCCTTTATTTTTAAAATGGTATACACTGTTTTCTCCTCTATTTTAAAAGTTGCTAAGCCCATCCAATCTTATTCAATTCTATCCTTAACAACACGCAAAAGCAATTTAGAGCTGTGACCCACCAGTTGAGAAGCACTAATTTAGACTAAATGTGTGTTTATGAAAAAACAGCATTTGAGTCTCAAACAGATGGAGGATAATTGTTTAAATATTGCAAATGAGCCGCTAAGTGTTGTAGTGGCACCACTATAGTGGTCTCGTTGAAGCAGACAGAACTGTATAAGAGTCATCCATTAAACATAAACATCCCCTACAGCCACAAAAAGCTTAAATACATGGGAGGGCTGGGTCATGGGCTCTGAGAGAAGCAGGGCGCAGAGGAGGGGGACAGGTTTACTCAGACTCTTTTAATGTGCTGTGCCTCTACTTAAACATTGTTTTGAGCTCAATGCATCTAGATTAGTGCCACGGGGGAAAGCCTGAGGCTATCCCTATAATGAGCTTTAGAAAATGTCACGTTTTCATTTTTCATTATGGGGCCATTTCAGAGAAAGAGAATAAAGGGGCATCTCAAGGGAGGTTGTGGAAACGATTTGCTTCCTCCTGTTTTGAGAAAAAACATTTTGAGATATTTGTTTTCATCTTTTTGTTGGTTTGGTTGTTTTTCTAAAAGGCAAAACTGGCCAAATTCTAACTCATCTACAGAAATTTGTATTATGTGCATTCATCATCTTAGTGGCAATTTTGAACTTTTTACTGTCCTTGCTGTTGTTTGACCAGTCATCATATACAGATTTTTTAATCTGTAATGTTTTTATTCATATAAATGTATAATTCCTACTTTTGTTTTTCAAATTCTGAATTCATATATTGCTGCTGCCAGTTAAATTTGCAATATTGAATTAACATCTCAAAATTCTAAATTGCCATAATTGTAAAACTTCAGTACTGTTAGAATTTGAAATCTGACTTTTTTTTTTATTATTATAATATTATGTCTCGCAGTTGTAAGTCAACTAACAATTACTTTACATACAATTCGAAACTAACAATTCGAAAGGAAAAAAAGCCAGAATCAAAAGTCATACACATTCAACATTGTGATACACACTCTCACAATTGTGAGTTAACATTTAGATTTTATCTTTTACTATTGCAATTTTACAGTCTTCATACTTTTCTTTCATAATTTTGTACATATGCAAAGATAATTCTGAAGCATTCACATTCTAAAGTAATATTCATATTTTATATATGAAGAGTTTAGATGCAAAAACCTCTAAGTGCCATCTGAAACTTTCATCAAACTTGAAAGAGAAAGAGAAAACTGAAGTCATTGCATTTGGGAACAGAGATGAGGTTCTCAAGGTGAATGCGTACCTTGGATCTAAGGGTCAAACAACCAAAAAAAAAACCGTCAAGTGTAATTCTAGAATCATATATGAGTTTCATTGGCTATGTCAAAGCAGTAAGTAAATCAGCATACTATCATCTCAAAAACATTGCAAGAATTAGATGCTTTGTTTCCAGTGAAGACTTGTTCAGTGAAGAAACTTGTTCATGCTTTTATCATCAACAGGGTGGATTACTGTAATGGACTCATCACTGGCCTTCCCAAAAAGACAGACAGAGAGATGCAGCTCATCCAGAATGCTGCAGCCAGGATTCTGTCCAGAACCAGAAAATCAGAGCACATCACACCTGTCCTAAGGTCCTTATACTGGCTCCCAGTTACATTCAGAATATATTTTAAAATAGTATTACTAGTCTATAAATCACTAAATGGCCTAGGACCACAATACATTACAGATATGCTCACCAAATACAAATCTAACAGATCCCTCAGATCTTTAGGATCATATAAACTATAGAAATTTCAAGAGTTCAATCAAAGCATGGTGAATCTGCCTTAGGCTACTGTGCACCCTGCTGCTGGAATCAGCTTCCAGAAATGATCAGATGTGCTCCAACATTAGGCACATTTAAATCAAGCCTGAAAACACATCTGTTTAGCTGTGCCTTTACTGAATGAGCACTGTGCTACGTCTGACAGATCGCACTACTACTGTATGTCTTTCTTTTTTTTCATTCTTTTATAACCTGTTTCATCACATTTTTTAATCTGTTTTTAGTCACTTTTATTAATTGTTTTCATTTTCTTATACTTGTCTCTTTTACCCCTGTTTATGTAAAGCAATTTGAATTGCCACTGTGTATGAAATGTGCCATATAAATAAAATTGCCTTGCCTAAAATTTAAAAAATCTTCTCAGGCTGTTGTGTGTAGTTTCAGTAATTTTACCCTTAGTGCAAAGAATTGATATTTTCAATTTATTTCCATTGCTTTTAAAGTAAAATAACTAAAAAATAAACATAGGAGGCTGAAAAAAGGCTAACTTTAGAGGAAAATTTCAGACAGTACCTAGAGGTACCCAGTACCCAGAGCAAAGAATCTTCACAGTATATCTGATAATGTTTTTCCTTCTGGAGAAAGTCTTATTTATTTTATTTCAGCTAGAATTAAAGCAGTTTTAATTTTTAAAATGATTTTAAGGTAAAAATTATTAGCCCCTTTAAGCTATTTTTTTTTCCGGTTATCTACAGAACAAACAATCATTATACAATAACTTGTCTTATTACCCTATCCTGCCTTGTTAACCTAATTAACCTAATTAACCTAGTTAAGCCTTTAAATGTCACTTTAAGTGCAGGTGTCTTGAAAAATATCTAGTAAAATATTATTTACTGTAATCATGGCAAAGATAAAAGAAATTAATAAACTATTATGTTTAGAAATGTGTTGAAAAAAAATCTCTCCGTTAAACAAAAATTGGGGAAAAAATAAACAGGGGGGCTAATAATTCTAATAATTCTGACTTCAACTGTATATATATATATATATATATATATATATATATATATATATATATATAGATAGATAGATAGATAGATAGATAGATAGATAGATAGATAGATAGATAGATAGATAGATAGAATTCTGATGTCTTACAATTCAGACTTTTAAGATTGAAAATCTATGAAAATCTATCTATTTAACTTTTTTGTCTTGCAAAACAGTTTCCATCTCACAACTTCTTCCTTATAAACTGGGAGAGAACTCACACAATTGTGAGCTAGAATAGTTTCAAAAGGGAGATATACATTAAAATTAATTTAATTAATGGCATATTACAAATCTAACTTTTTCCACTTACTTATAAGTTTGCATCTTGCTAATATATCATAATTCTGAGGGAAAATATTTTCACTAAAACCTAAACATAATTGGAAGAACTCTGGTCTTGCTACAATATATTGTTCAGTCATTCTTCACTCTAAATGGTCAGAAAGGAAGTGTGTCATATGAAATCAGAATAAGTCTGAAGAAAACTATGAGATAAAATGTTGCAATTACCATATTTATTTATTTATTTTTTGTCTGTCCTCTGGCATAAACAGGCTTCGGTAATCCCGGGACCTGTTTATTATGTGGCATTAAATGTTTTAAAGTGTGCATAATTGATCTCCCCAATAAGTCCTGATTGATTTATCGCTGTCTCAACTGCTGAAGGTACTTTAAAAATTCATAATAACTGTAGGTGCCTTCTCACAATCCATTAGCTGCTCCTGGCCCCCCAGTCCTTCCATTGATTGACCTTGTACAGGGATTTTTGTAGAGCGCATCTATCACTTTTACTTTCCCGCTACCCTTCAACAGTGTGGGAAGAGTTATGTTTCAGCATTTTTCCTTGATAGCTCCGCTTTGATTTTTCTATCTCAGCCTTTTCCTCGGTCTCTCTCTTCTTGCCTGTATCTCTTTCTGTATCCCCCAGTTCCTCTCCTTTCGCTTTTTCCCTTTACTCTCTCTTTCTCTCTAAATTGAAGCCCTTACTTGGAGATGATGAATAAATAAAGCATGTTCCATAAACAGCTTTCCACTATTATTTAAGCTTCCAGGGCCTCTCGCTCTGACAGCCTCCTCTCCCCGCCATCAAATTCAAGTGTGTAAATTTTCTAAAAGGCTCTGAATGTTTAATGATGATTTCAGGGAATGATGGAGTAATAGCTGAATAGTGAGGCTATTAGTTTTAATATTTATATTGAGTGCTTTGAATGATTAATGTGACAGGATGTAGAAACAGAGCTGCGGGACACATGTGCTTCACAACCCAAACGCCACTCGCTGGAAAATATTTGTTTTCTCAGTTGCAGGGACCAAACAGTGAGAGACAGGGAAGGTTTTAAGTTGATCATTTGCTACGTTCGGTTTCAATTTTGCATGGCTCTTAAATTTAACCGTCTTTCAAAGAGAGCTGCAATTCCTGGAGAATTAAATGAGAATCCACTGGTATCCAGGACACAATTATTTTACACTGCATGAAAGCTGCATCAAAGTACTTTTAACAGTTTTACTTTTAACTTTTACTGCTACGGAAAAAAAAAAAAATCTGAAGCGTATAATTTAATTTAATTTAATTTAAAAAACTAAATATTAAATTGTTGTGTTAATTAAAATAATTCTAAAATAATTAACATAAGATTCAATAGAAATAAAATTACACCATAAATACATACATTGAAAAAAAACATAGAGGCCGATAAGTTTTGTCAGTAGATCAAGCATACCACACATAACATTCTCAGTTAAGGTCAGTTATATTTTGATGATTTATATATTTTTCCATGACACATTAAAATACACATATAAATTGTGTCTTTTGGTAGAAGTAAATTAACTCGAGAAAGCATATACACATATTTAAGTTGCTTACTAGGGCCAGACAGAATCTGCATTTTTTACATTTTCTTTTTTTTTTTTTTTTTTTGCTATTTATGGGCTATTTCAGAATTTAATGATTTTGAGAATAGTAATTAAAAACTTACAAGAATATACTTTTTTAAAAATTTTATTTAACAATAAAAACAAAGTTTATATAACAATGCAAATACAATTATAACCACTTGTTTGGCAAACAAAGTCTCTTATATAATGTATCTACTAAAAGACTAGTAAAATATTACTTTACAAACTGTATTGTACATTTTATATATATATATATATATATATATATATATATATATATATATATATATATATATATATATATATATATATATATAATATAAACTATTGCATATTATTAAAAAAGAACACCTAAATTATTATAAAAAAACCTGAATGAATATATATTTACACAAGTAATTAGACTCAGTGATAGGCTAAATAATCTGCAAAAATCAGTGGGCACAGATTCTACTTATACACACAAAGCAATTGATTAAATATATCTGCTAAAAGTGAATGCAAAAGTGAATCAAACTTTCTCAAATGGTAACCAAGACCATAAGGTCAAATCCATAGTCACTCCATGGTAAATGCCATCACTTCTGTTCAGTGACCTCACTTCAATTACAAAATCACCTCAGCACACGCAATTATATCTGCAGCCCAACATGTGAAGCAATACAAACAAGATTAATGTGTTCATCAAAGCTTTTTGAAGCTATTTTGAGAACATATGCTAAGGGGAAAATAATGTTGACAAAAAAAAAAAAAAAAGCAATGAAGGAATGTAACACACAACATGGCGACACAGAGCAAGTTCCATTATTCAGATGCAGCCACTGTGCAGTTTGTCTGTCAGTGCCTTTGGCATGTTAAAGAGCTGGCACAAAGTGCTTTAAGGGCTCAGTTTTCTTCTGCTCAGCAGAGCGCTGGATTTAAAGGCCAGTTGATTCTTGTGGGTATCAGACAGTGTGTTCCTGAGGGGCTTCGGCTCTTTCATGCACATTTAGTGCACTTGACTCAGCGCGCAGAAGCTCTCAGATGGAAAAGCCATGTTTAGAGGACGCCGGGCAGACATTAAAACATTGCTTTCCCATTGTTTTTGGCTACTCTTAAATGCCATCTTACTCTCCTGAGTCCGCGGAGCCTACAAACGTCAGGCCATGCCCATGAAGATACGTCATTTGAAAGGTACTTTTACTCCTGCTATATTCCTCCACCTGGGAAGGAAGGAAAGAGTTGTGGGTAAACACAGCACTGCTGGTCAGCCTGTCATGTGTGCTCTGGCTATGGCTGAGCGATTGAGCGAAGGATACAGGGAGACAGTGGGGGTCAGACGGATCGAGAAAAGCAGTGATTCATCCCATTTCATTGTGTGTGCAGCGGGACGGTCCAGACAGCCAAATGCTCAGTGCACTCTGGCTTTAGAATATTGTGAAGAACATTTCAGCAGATATGTGTGATAGATTTTGTTGGCAGATTTTAAAAGTGAAGGGAGCAGTGTTAGGTGAGGTGTCTGTGAACTGTTGTGAGCAATGTCTACCTGGACAGCTATGGGTGTTTCTGTAACTTCAGGCACCTTTACGTCCCAGGGGTTGGGTTTTATTACAACTTAAAGATTTTAAATCTCATTTTGCTCCATGACACATCTAAACTGTCTTGGAAACTTTTCGCCATGCCTTCAATTTTGGAACTTTTCAAATGCTTTGTATGCATTTCTTATATTTCAGAACAGTATATTATAAATTCCATTCCTTCAAACCACAACACTGTAAATTAGCAGTTTTCCATATTTTGTGATTCGTGTTCAGTTTTTTGGTTTGATTTGATACATTCATTCATTTTCTTTTCAGCTTAGTCCATTTATTCATCTGGGGTCACCACAGCGGAATGAACCACCAACTTATCCAGCATATGTCTTACACAGGGGATTTCCTTTCAGCCACAACCCATCTCTGGGAAACATCCATAAACACTCACTCACACTCATACACTACGGACAATTTAGTCTTCCCAATTCACCTGGACCACATGTCTTTGGACTGTGGGGGAAACCGGAGCACCCGGAGGAATCCCACTCGAACGCAGGAAGAACATGCAAACTCCACACAGAAATGCCAAATGATCCAGCCGAGGCTCAAACCAGCGACCTTCTTGTTGTGAGGTGACAGCACTACCTACTGCACCACTGCATCACCCCATTTTAATTTATTTCAATTTAATTTAAGTCATTTATTGTCTGTATGGGTGTTACTGTAAATTGTGGTACAAAAACCTGGTAGCAAGCTCTCATTTGTAGTTATATAAATACAATATATATATATATTTTTTTACAATGTAGGTTGTCTGCAAATAGTTTTTAATAATTTGAAATACAATTACATGTTGTATGTTCACTAATTTATTTAAATATTTGACAAATCAGTACATGTTACAACAAGTATTCTTCATTTTACACAGATATATTGAATCATGCTGAATGATGACAGAACATTTCACCCTTATTTTCACATTTGTTTTTACAAAAAAAATAAATAAACATATTTAACATGACTATCTATAATAAAAATAATAAAATCATATTTGTAAATTTACTACATACAAATCCATATACTATTATTGAACACTGAAGATGGACTAATTAAATAAACTGAATGTGCAGTGTGAAAAGTGTTTGGAGATGAAAATGCTCATACATTGAATAAATCCAACAATTTTACATTAGTGTCTAATTTGTACCGTCTCATTTGTTCATTTACTTGCAGTCTGTTCAAATCACAGTGTCATGTGCATGCTGTAATGTGTTTTTTTCATGTGAGTTTCCTCTGGGTGCTCCGGTTTTCAAAGACGTGGTATAAGTGAATTGGGTAAGCTAAAATTGTCCATAGTGTATGTATGTGAATGAGTGTGTGTCACGGTCACACAATAAGGACACGGAAGGTTCTCTTTTCATCAATTTATTCAAACAAGCAGTGAAATAATAAACAGAAGCAGGAAAGTGATAGTCTTGCAGATGAGTAGATGGAATATTGTTTACGATGTAAACAAGGAGCCTCAGTCAGACATAGAGCACAAAGTCACTTCTCTTATTGATAGCTTGTTCATCCACAGGTTTGGGAGAAACGTCCACAGGAGAAACATTCACCGGAGAGGGGAAACATCCACTGAAGATGTCGAGTGTGAGAGAAGGTAAGGTGAACTATCTGACATTGATTCCAGCCGCTGACTGACTGGAATCGCTGGGGGTATATGGGGATCCGGTGATTGCTGGTGCAAGTGTGTCCTGTTAGTACTTGAATGTGCTCGGGCATGATGAGAGGTGGCAGTTGGCAGGAACGAGCTGGGGATGTGACAGTAGTATGGATGTTTCTCAGTGTTGGTTGCTGGAAGGGCATCCCCATATGCTGGATAAGTTGTTGGTTCATTCCGCTGTGGCGACCCCAGATTAATAAAGGGATTAAGCCGAAAAGAAAATGAATGAATGAATGAATTTTTTTAATAAAAAATTTTATAAATCAGACATCATATGAATGAGATCATTCAAAACCAAAACTTTTTTTTTGTGAATGATACATAGTTAAAATTCAAATTTTGCAAAATGTTCACATAGCGACGCTAATCCCAGGAAATGCCACCAACTGATTGTCAGACATCACCAGCATTACTCTAAATACTCCAGCAAATCAGTCTTTCCGACACACAAATCGAGAGTGAGAAGTCTTAAAGTGGCCCTAATTCTGGAAAGAAAGCGTGACTAGACCAGATGCCGGGCACACACTGCAGCATGTTGATGCGTGTGTGCAAGTGTGTATTCTTCAGCCACTCTCTGAATGCATGAGAGGTTGTTAACTCCACCTGAGCAGCACATTAACAGGCCGCATTAGAATGAGTTTCAGGGGCTTCTGGTTGTACATGCCCAGGAATGATGATGGAGCCCATTAGCAGCAGGCCGATTGAGGATGCTGCGCTTGCCTTTTCCTGATGCCTGTCTTTTCCGCCTTTCTTTCGCTCCCTCTCATCCACTCTCTTCATGGCCTAATTGCTACGAAGGCCTGGCGGTCCACACAGACACAGATACACTCATCCCTATTCGGCCTTGCAGAATAAATCTCATCTTTCCCTTGCATGGGGTGGAATTTAAAGAGATGTATTATAATTTTATCACCTCCTGCCCCCCAGAAAGACACCGTGTATGATTCGTGCCCTCGACGTGGGATGAAGTCTAATTACATATTCCACAGGGGGTCCAGAGGAGCCATCGACCAGCCGAGACAATTCCGACACCATCAATGAGCTTATCCAGTTCTTTGACTTTTTAAGTGGAATGAAGCGGAGAACATCATATGGTTTATGTATGCGGCAAAAGCATGTTTGAAAATCAGCCTTCAGATGCTGAATGTTTAACAGGGCAATAACAGAATCGCTGCATTGCATTTGGCTCTTGACTGGGTGAGAAATAACGATGAAAAATAAATAAACAAAGATAAAATTTTAACCAACTCAGGTGTGGGTCTTAAAGGAAGTGCAGTACCTACTTTAATTGACCTTAACTACAATTAAGAAATAAGTCCAATGTACACATTTGTACACATGAATGTATTTATATTGTATTGCACAACACTTTTTTTGTATACTATATTCTATACTATATTGTATTGCATTTGTGCTATTAAGGTGGGAATGGTGTAAAGCTAGGGACAGGTTTGGTGGTTTTGGTAGGTTTAAAGGTGAGTAAAGGTGGTAATGAATGGGTGGCCAGTGGAATTACAAATGAAAATTAAGAAATTAACTACAGATGTAATTATGTTTATTCATTCATTTTCCTTCAGCTTAGTCCCATTTTATCAGGGGTCGCCACAGCGGAATGAACCGCCAACTATTCCAGCATATGTTTTACATAGCAGATGCCCTTCCACCCGCAACCCAGTACTTGGAAACATCCATTCGCACACACTCTCTCATACACTATGGCCTATTACTGCACGTCTTTGCACTGGAGTACCTGGAGGAAACCCACGTGAACATGGGGAGAACATGCAAACTACACATGGAAATGCCAACTGGCCCAGCCAGGGGTGCGTTTCCGAAAACCATCGTTAGCCAACTAAGGTCGCAAGTTCTGTCGTTACAAACATAATTAATTGATTTGGTGTTTCCCAAATCCATTGTTCCAACGAACATTCGCATTTTGCGTCGAAACTTGTATGTTTGCATCTACACGTCTGGAGCTGTAGTTAGAAACATAGTTCCTGGCTGTGTTGTATTCCCAGTTATCTACCCTATGTCCTGTTCGTTTAGAACATTCCAATATTTAAACTTGGAATGATTTTTAAAAAAGCATTAAAGTCATCACTATTAGGTGTAATTTGCTTTCAAAGTATTTTTACAGTTCAGTTTTAGCGATCTTCATTTTAACAATTGTGTTCCCTTCACAGTGCACTTTGAAAACATTGATGTCATTTTGCACACAGCCGTGGCTCATGACGAAAGCTATAGGTGACCTATTATTTAAAAGCGGAATTTATGTTACGTCTCTAAAGCTTGTGAAAACAAAAAACATAGCATGCGTTAATGCTTTAAATTTATAGTAGGTTATTTATTATCTATCTGTACTGTATAAAACATTGGCCTGTTGATTAGAACATTTCTGCAGTGGTTTGAATGTGTCAAATTGTAAAAGTAGACTTAAAAAAATAAAAAAATAAATAAACAATATCCTACTTAATAATAATAAAAAAATATATAAATAATAATAATAATCATCATCATCATCATCATCATCATTAATATGAATATTATTAAAGTAGGTTTTTTTTCATTTCCTAATAAATGCTAAATATTAACCATAATTTCTTAATAAATAGCCTCATTATTTATTTATTTATATGATTTATATATGAGATTAGAATACGTGTTAGCTTTTGTAAGTGATTTTTTGATTTAGAATAGATTGTGGAGTATTCTCAATAATATTTGTAAAGAAAACATTGGCTCTATATGTGCCATTTACTGTACATATATTTCAATTAATATGGAAAACAAGTGCATGTTTTTACCAAAATTAATACTGGAATTTTTTTTTAAATGCGTGCGTTTATAAAACAATAAATATTTGCACAAAGAAATTTTAAGGTTCTTCTCTAAAGAAGTTGTTACTACACCTCGTTTAGAGCATCATTAAGGGCGTTTTACGTTATCACTAATGTGGTTCAAACGATGGATCCACGACAGAGCAACTACGGTTTTGGGAAACTCTCATCACATGGTTTTTTTCCCCAGAGATGCATCGTACTATGATAGATACCAAGAGTTACGTTGTTGTTTGGAAAACACACCCCAGAACTCAAACCAGCACCCTTCTAAACACTAAAGCATGCCACCCAAATCATGTTTATACAATAATATATAAGTACAATATAAAAACATGTATGTACATAATAAGTGCATTGTACCAAAGGCCTAATTTATATGTAAGTACGTGGTAGTTGAGGCCACATAAAGTTAGTCAGCTTTATTCAAAAGTGGTTGAAATTGCATTTAGGCCTATAAATAACCTACCATTAACTACCAATGTTTCTGCACTCCTCCCAATGGTCAAAGACTTGAGAAAATGTACAGGTCATAAATACTTTGGTTAAACTTTATTTTGCAGTATATTTTTTACAGTCTTACTGTACATTACAAACCAAATACTGAAAATTCTGTCATCGTTTACTTATACCTCACTTGCCACAAACCTGTTTAAATTTCTTTTATCCAGACACACTTTATTTTAATATGCAATTCACACTATTAATAAACCATAAACTAAGATGTTTAGCTCACTAGACTATTTATTAGCTACTTATTAATAGTTAGTAAGGGAATAGTTAAGTTTAGGTATTGGGTAGAATTAGGGATGTAAATTAAGATAATATTTTATAAGTGCCAATAAACAGTCAATATCTTTATATTATATATATTACTATATATTACAATATACAATATTACAATATACAATATTATACAATATTATTATATATGATATATAGCCAGGTAATAAGCCTTTTATATATATATATATATATATATATAGAGAGAGAGAGAGAGAGAGAGAGAGAGAGAGAGAGAGAGAGAGAGAGATTTTTTTTTTTTTTTTTTTTTCTATTTTAAATATTTCCCAAATTATGTTTAACAGAGCAAGGAAATTTTCACAGTATGTCTGATTTTTTCTTCTGGAGAAAGTCTTATTAGTTTTTCTCTGCTAGAATAAAAGTAGTTTTTAAAAGTCATTTTAAGGTCAAAATTATTAGCCCCTTTAAGTTAATTATTATTTTTTTTTATTATTGTCTACAGAACAAACCATCATTATACAATAACTTGCCTAATTACCCTAACCTGCCTAGTTAACCTAATTAACCTAGTTAAGCATTTAAATGTCACTTTAAGCTGTATAGAATTGTCTTGAAAAATATCCAGTAAAATATTATTTACTGTCATCATGGCAAAGATAAAATAAATCAGTTATTAGAAATGAATTATTTAAACTATTATGTTTAGAAATGTGCTGAAAAAATCTTCTCTCAGTTAAACAGAAATTGAGGAAAAAAATGAAAATGGGGCATGATTCAGGGAGGCTAATAATTCTAGCTTCAACTGTATATATTTGTGTTCAGCAAAAAAGGAAACCCATAAAGGTTTGGAACCACTTGAGGGAGAGCGAACGGTGAGCACATTTTTCCTTTTATCCATATTATTTATGTACATTTTTTAACTGCTAAATGTTTTTAAGTTTAGAATGAGGGTTAGGTTTGGGGTTTGCTGACTATCCATAATTTAATGTTTAAGTATTTTTAAAAAAAAGTTAAAGTAAAGTTTAAAGTATTTTACAACAATGTAATAATCATCATAATAAACAACATTTACAACAATTGTAGTGAGTAAGAAAATCAATAACGGTGATGTTGATGATGATGATGATGATAGCAAAAGTACTTACACAAAAACATTGTTTGTTCAAAAATGGTTGTTCATAAATCATGTAGCCTTTATTTGTGTAGAAAGTCTTTCTTTTAAAAAGTTTCTTTTTTATTTCAAAAACTCGTTGGGAAAATATGCTCAAGTAATATGATCAAATATGTAATTACATGCAAAATTTATCATATTATATTCCCCAACCCCCCCTAAAAAAAAAAGACCCCGGCTTTCCAGCTTTCTCTAAGTCATTTTCAGGATTCTTCTTACTTCATGACCAAACATGATATGAAAATCAGATGCTACATTATCTGTGAGCCTTTACTAACTGTGCCTATCATCACTTAATCACACAAAAGTCACCAGCAACTAAATCATACATTTATAAACGTAAAGATTTTCTAAATTAGTTTTGTTTGTCAAACTCTGCTCATTAAAACCCATCTATTCCTCTAGAAAAAAAACAAAACAAAACATGTAATTCAGTCACCTGGGAGGTGCTAACAAGCACTTAGATAAAAATACAACACAAATTCAAACCATTAAAATAGCCCTTTGCTTAGCCATGATTACTAAATTATGTCATAAATATTTCATAACATCATCCTAAAATTTGAAAACCCATTTTTCTTCATCCTCCATAATGGTAGCATTAGTCCACAAGGGCACATGCATTTACATTTAATTAAAACATCCCAATAGGTGGTGTTTTTAGAAAATCCTTGAATTTGGGATGCCTCCTCGACATATCTAATAAGAGAAGGGGGCCTGCTGTCCACCGAAGTTCCATATCTAATATTTCTTACTTGATTGACACACACCCTCATGTCCACTGTGAACCCCTGAACCTGCTTAATAAAACATTTGCCTTCGAAGAGCAGTCGAATGTGGAGGAGGGGATGGGTTTTAACGCCAAAACAACGCCGGCACTCTTTCGTTTTTCTTGCCTTGTCTTTCTCGAAGGACTCCAGACCCCCTGCCCCCACCGCAGCTCCCAGTCACATCACAGGAGGTCTTGGCAGCTTCATTAAAATCAAGCAGATCACATGTAAAGACCAGAGGAAGTGGTCCATTCCCTCACTCAAAGCTTGGCAGGCTCTGGGGGTTTACAACTTTGAGCAGCCCTCGCTGGTGAAAGCGCGAATGAAGGCCTCCGATAGTCAAAACAACATTGTGTTTACACTATCACTACAATACACTGTAAAACATAACCGTGAAATTAAATTATCATCACACTTTATAATTATCACAATTACCAAAACCTTTAGCTCAATTAACTCCTAATTTGCTGCTTATCAATAGTTGGTAAGGTAGTAGTTGGGTTGAGTATTGGGTAGGATTAGGGATATAGAGTAATATCATACAGAATATTTACTTGCACAAAAAAACAGACAATATGTTAATAATAGTCAGGTAATGACCCACTAAATAAGAGTGAGAATTGGTACTTACAGGTTTTACAATCGTTCTGCCACAAATTTCAGAACTTTGATGTCAATTTTCAAAACAGTAGTCACAAAATTCACAGTCATTGCCAAAACTGCACATTTTTTGCAAAACTCATAACTCTTTTTTTTTTAATGCTTAGATACAATACAAACAAGTCAAAAATCCCCTTTTATTCATTGCACTAAAACCCCTTTTAAAATATAACACAATTGAAAATCAAATTGATCACATTTCACAAGGCATTTCACACATTACATTTGAAATAATTGAGTATCCATTTAAATAAATGATGAAAATATCAATTGATACAATCACTCAAAATAATAAGTAACTGTTGCATTACTCTTGATACATGGAAAGTGATGTACAATATTACATGTTTAGATGATGAAAGTTTCAAGAGAGATACAATGATATCAGTAACCACAGAAGATGACACAACTGGACTGCATTATATATAGATTTAATGCACATTCATTATTAGATATGGCTTCTATCACTTTTATAGACAATGTTTTCATATTTGACATTACTGTGTGCAAGAAACAATCACAGCAGACAGCAGAATGTCAGGCCTGGATTCGCATTCGCAAGATGATTGACTAATTCACTGTGATGTGGAAGTGAACCTGTGGCCAAATCCACAAGACCAGACTGATAGAAACACAGATCCCAAAAGAGAAATCAGATACATGGAATTATACGCAAATTGCAAATGTGACATTAATTTATCCTTTTAGATTTACAAGTGTACACATACAGTATGCTCAAATATGTTCCCTATAAATTTATATAGGTGTCCATATAAAGGTGTATGTGTGTGTGCGCAAGTATTCTTGTAGCTTCATAACATTACAACCTACCCACTGAAGAGAATTTTGAGGAGGTTTCTTTGTGCTCCGAAGATAAACAAAGGTTTCAAGGAATAGGAAAGCCATGAGGGTGAGTAGTTATTGAAATAAGTTTTATTTTTGGGTGAATTATTACTTTACACATGCTATTGCTTTCTTGACAGTTAAAGGGTTAGTTCACCCACAAATAAAAATTCTTTCATCATTAACTCACTCTTTGCATGTTTCAAACCTTTCAGATTTTTAAACCTTTATGAGGTGATTTTGAACAAAAAAAGAAGATATATTGAAAAAAGCTGGAACCCTGTAACTATTGAGTGCCATATATTTGTTTTTTTCTATGAAAAGAAAAAAAGTTTTTTTCTATGAAAGTCAATGGTTACAGGTGTTTAGCTTTCTTCAAAATATTTTCTTTCATTTTCAACAGAATAAAGAAACTTACAAGGGTTTGGAACCAATTGAGGGTGAGTAAATAGAGAATAATTTGTAATTTTGGGGTGAATTATCTCTTTCATAATTAAGACTGGAATGTGATGTTTATGCAAACATATTGCACCAATCAATTGTAGCCAATAACAAAGACTATAGAATTCACAAGACATGTCACTCGTATAGTTTTGAATGGGGAAAAGTGTAACTGTTATGAAGCGGACAGGAGACAGAGGTAAGGAAACGTTAGGGTGTTTATTAAATGACAACAAGGAGCACATGAAGGATAGCCAGGAGGATCAGGAATGATGTTGGGGTCTTTTCCTCCGTGGCTGGGTAACAGGAATACACGAGGATGGACAGCACACACCAGATACAGCTGACAGAGGATGACACAGACTTGGAAGGACTGGAAGACAGGACGATTCGGGTGGACCAGGAAGACTAGGAGGAATACAAAGAGAACAGGTAAGTAAAGCGTTTGTTTTAGCTGAGGATGACTACGCTGAGTGGTCGCTCAGTTGTCCGCTTTCGTCGAGACGAGCCCGGACAATGAGCGACTGGAGTGCTGTGCTTTTATCTGGTGCTCGTGAATGTGATGCAGCTGTGTGCTCATTAGAAGTCAGGTGATGGTGATCTTCGTGAGTGGGGATCGTGAGAGCCTGACCAATCCGTGACAGTACCCCCCTCCCCAGGGCCCGCTCCTGAGGGCCGACACCTCCGACGCCGTGGTGGTCTCCCTCTGCCTCTAGGCGCTGGGAACTCAGGGTGGCTCTCATGAAACTCCACCATGAGACTAGGATCGAGAATATCAGCTCTGGGAACCCATGTCCTTTCTTCGGGGCCGTACCCTTCCCAGTCCACCAGGTACTCCAACTGGCCACCACGACGTCGGGAACGCAAGATCTCCTTCACTGCGTAGACGGCTCCTTCTTCTAGGAGCAGTGGAGGAGGGGGTTCCTCTTCGTGGTCAGGCTCTGTGGAGGGAAGAACAGGATCGTGATAGGGTTTCAGGAGTGATACGTGGAATGTAGGGTGAATACGGTAGTGAGAGGGTAATTGTAGTTTGTAGGTGACGGGGTTAACCTGTTCCACGATGGTGAAGGGACCAACAAATCGGGGACTTAACTTGCGAGAGGGCAGTCGCATGCGTATGTCCCGGGTGGATAGCCACACCTTTTGTCCGGGTGTGTATCTGGGTTCTTCAGACCTTCTTCTATCGGCGGTTACCTTGCTTCGACGGACTGCCCTCTGCAGATGTTGATGAGCCTCGTCCCAGACTCTCTCGCTCTCCCGGAACCAGTGATCCACTGCGGGGACATCAGATGGTTCGCCATCCCAGGGAAAGAGCGGTGGTTGGAAGCCCAGGACGCACTGGAATGGCGTGAGTCCGGTGGAGGGTTGCCGCAGTGAATTTTGGGCATATTCTGCCCAGCCCAAATACTGGCTCCAGGAGCTCTGGTGACCACTGCAGAAGGTCCTCAGGAACCGTCCCACCTCCTGAATCTTCCTCTCTGTCTGCCCGTTGGTTTGGGGATGATATCCAGAAGAGAGGCTGACGGCCACACCTAGGAGCTTGAAGAAGGCTTTCCATAGACGTGAGATGAACTGTGGACCTCTGTCCGACACAATATCTTCTGGAATACCAAATGACCTGAAGACTTGATTAAAGATATTGTCGGCTGTTTCAAAGGCTGTGGGAAGACCTTTCAGAGGGATTAGTTTGACAAACTTTGAGAATCTATCTACGATGACTAGAATACAGGTATTACCTTCTGACGAGGGGAGGTCAGTGATAAAGTCCACTCCTAGGTGTGACCAGGGACGGTTCGGAATCGGCAAGGGATGGAGCTTTCCAGCGGGTAGATGACGTGGGCTCTTGGATTGGGCACAGTCCTTACAGCCCTGAACATATTGCCTCACATCCCTTGCCATGTTTGGCCACCAGAATCGTTGGGATACTAGCGAGAGAGTATTGTTGATCCCTGGATGTCCAGTGCCTAGCGAGGTATGTAAGGAGTGGATCAGATCTACCCGGTGTTCAGGTGGTATGAACTGCCGATGAGGAGGGCATCCCGGCGGAGCAGGGGCTTCCGGAGTGGCAACGACTGGAGGAGCGTTCCAGGTGATCGGACAAATGGAGATGTGTTCGGGAAGAATCTTCGTTGGGAGTTCTTCATGATCGTGATGCTCGTGTAAACGAGAGAGAGCGTCTGCTCTTAGATTCTTGGGTCCTGGACGATAGGAAATGGAGAAATCAAAACGTGAGAAGAAAAGTGACCATCTGGCTTGACGTGGACATAGTCTCTTGGCCTCTTTGATATATTGGAGGTTTTTGTGATCTGTGATCACCTGGAACGGATGTTTGGCTCCCTCCAACCAGTGACGCCACTCCTCCAAGGCTAGCTTGATTGCTAGAAGCTCCCTGTCTCCTATGCTGTAATTCTGCTCCGCCGGGCTCAACTTCCGAGAGAAATAGGCACAGGGATGCAGTCGGGGCGGTGTATCATGATGTTGGGATAATACTGCCCCGACGCCGGTGGTGGATGCGTCCACTTCCACCACGAAAGGAAGATTTGGGTCAGGATGAGTCAGGAGTGGGGCCCTTGTGAACTCCTTCTTAAGAAGGCGGAAGGCTGCGGCTGCTTCTTTGGTCCACTCCAGTCCTTTGGGTTTACCCTTGAGGAGATTAGTGAGAGGTGATGTAATCCTGCTGTAGTCCTTGATAAACCGTCTATAAAAGTTAGCAAACCCAAGAAACCTCTGGAGCTCCTTAATGGAAGTGGGTTCTGACCAGGATAGAACAGCCTCAATTTTCTTCCCATCCATACGTATACCGGTTTGGTCAATGATGTATCCCAAGAAATGAATCGACTTCTGGTGGAATGAGCATTTCTCCGCTTTGAGGTAGAGGTGATGTTCTCTCAATGTGTGTAGGACCTCCGCAACGTGTTGGCGATGTTCGGCCTCACTCCGGGAGTAAATGAGGATGTCATCTATGTACACTATTACAAAGTGGTGAAGAAACTCCCGGAGGACTTCATGAATGAAGTTTTGGAATACGGAGGGGGCGTTGACCAGACCGTAAGGCATGACCTCATATTCATAGTGGCCAGTAGGGGTCACGAATGCTGTCTTCCATTGGTCCCCCTCACGTATTCTTATCAGATTATACGCGCTGCGGAGGTCCAATTTAGTGAAGACTTTAGCTTCTCGGAGCTGTTCCAAAGCGGCTGGTACCAGAGGAAGGGGATATCGGTATTTTACTGTACCGTTATTTAGGACCCTGTAGTCGATGCATGGACGCAGCCCTCCGTCCTTCTTGGCCACAAAGAAGAAGCTTGAGGCGGCTGGTGATTTTGAGTGACGTATGTACCCCTGACTCAGAGCCTCCCTTATGTAATCTTCCATTGCCTGATTCTCTGGAAGCGAGAGCGGGTAGATCCTACCTCTTGGCAACTGGGCATCTGGAACTAGGTCGATCGCGCAGTCCCATGGCCGATGCGGCGGTAGCTGGGAAGCTCTCTTGGGGCAGAAGACATCATGAAAGGAGCTGTACTCCTTAGGAATGTGGATAGACTGCTTCTCAGGAGGACTCTCGACCGATGTTGTAAACAAAGAAATGGGGTTCCGACCTTGAAGAGGGAGATTTGGAAAACAGGTAGGTGTACATCCAGATCCCCATTTCTTTATCTCTCCTGTGCCCCAAGAGATGATGGGATCGTGCTTCACCAGCCACGGGCGCCCTAGAATGATGTCCATATTTGCACCCTCCAGAACCAGAAATTGAATCCTCTCTTGATGTAACAACCCCACTTGAAGAAGGATGTCTTCGCATTGTCGATGGATACGGGTCGAAGATCGAGTGCACTGGGTTATCGGTTGTATCTGGTATATATGCGAGGACGCCTCAGTACGTAGGTGGAGTTGACGACAGAGGGATTGGGAGATGAAGTTCCCTGCTGACCCGGAGTCGATGAGGGCTGTGACAAGGAGAGAAATAGAGGCAGTAGTTATTTGTACGGTGGTAGTAAGTGGTTTACATTGTTCAATATTCGTACTGAATACACTCACTGAAGTCCGAATGGGACGAAGGGGACACTCCATACGGGTGTGTCCACTGACACCGCAGTATAGACACAGACCCCGGGTCAGCCTCCTCTGTCGTTCCGCTGATGTCAGTCTTCCAGACTCTATTATCATGGGTTCTGGTTCTGGAGAGGCTGTTGACTCAGGCGATTGGAGGAGTGCAGACGAGGGGGTGATGGTGTCCTGTTGATAGGAACGGAGACGATCGGAACATCGGAGAGAATGTTGGATGAATCTCTCCAGACCCATAGTATCATCTAATGTGGCCAGCTGGATTCGGAGAGTGGGTTCCAAGCCGAGCCGGTACGTGGTCAACAACGATCTCTCATTCCATCCACTTGCAGCTGCTAGAGTGCGAAACCGGAGAGCATATTCCTGTGTAGATAGAGTACCTTGCTTTAGATGATACAGCTGCTCTCCAGCGGCTACTTCCCCATCAGAACGTCCAAACACCTCTTTGAAATACTCCGTGAAGGTAGTGATGGAATTCATGACCGGCCCGGCTTGGTTCCAGATCGTCTCAGCCCATTTAAGTGCAGGCCCAGAGAGTAGTGATACGATGTAGGCGATCTTTGACTTATCTGTGGGATATAGAGAAGGTTGCATTTCGAATATGAGGGAACATTGTAACAGAAAACCATTGCACTCCCCCGCTCCGCCTGAGTAGGGCGCTGGTCGGGCCATGGGACTGGAAGGAAGGGCCGAAGAAGAAACTGTGGAGGCGGAAGTGCTCGGTGCTGGTGGTGCGTTGGAAAGTGGAGCTGGTGGCTGTAGAATCCGCTTCAACTGGTCCACCAGCTCTTGAAAGTGATCGGGGGTGCTCATGTTGTCGTCGTTATGGGTCCGGGCTTCTGTTATGAAGCGGACAGGAGACAGAGGTAAGGAAACGTTAGGGTGTTTATTAAATGACAACAAGGAGCACATGAAGGATAGCCAGGAGGATCAGGAATGATGTTGGGGTCTTTTCCTCCGTGGCTGGGTAACAGGAATACACGAGGATGGACAGCACACACCAGATACAGCTGACAGAGGATGACACAGACTTGGAAGGACTGGAAGACAGGACGATTCGGGTGGACCAGGAAGACTAGGAGGAATACAAAGAGAACAGGTAAGTAAAGCGTTTGTTTTAGCTGAGGATGACTACGCTGAGTGGTCGCTCAGTTGTCCGCTTTCGTCGAGACGAGCCCGGACAATGAGCGACTGGAGTGCTGTGCTTTTATCTGGTGCTCGTGAATGTGATGCAGCTGTGTGCTCATTAGAAGTCAGGTGATGGTGATCTTCGTGAGTGGGGATCGTGAGAGCCTGACCAATCCGTGACAGTAACGTCAATATGGCGTATATACTCCTTCCAGTACAGGAGCCAATCGTCGATTGATATAGACTGACGATTCTTCAGGGAAGGGGGCTTAGATCAGCCTTGAGTTTCTGCAGATTTTGTGCCATTTACATGTTTAGAAATGAAATTAAAGAGACAGTTGTTGTTTAATTGTTGTATTGGTGATTTCTAATATAAGATTTAATCGTAAGCTGAGCAAGCAATTTTGGAGAATTTGATGTTCCTCCATTCAAACAGAATGCCCAAGCATACTGCCTGAGAGGTGTTTCAAAACACTGAGTGAAATGACTTGCCTTAAAGGGACTTTGTCTATAATCAGTTATAATCAAAATTGTGATGTCTGGGTTGGGACCAATGAGAAGCAACTGTTTGTCCAACACATTCAAGTACAAAATGAGTAGTGTTGAAAAAATAAAAAGTTTTACTACTGTAACATAAAAAAGTTTGTTTACCTAAATATTTTGAGGCAATAAGTTGTTTTGATTCATTTGAACTTAAAATGTTCAGTAACTACAGTACTAAATTGTCAAGCTGGTTTAGCCATTCTCAAATGATTATGATTATAACCATTTGGTGCGGAATATTTGTTGAAATTAGTCCTGCTGCTTTTCTAGGCCGGGCAAAATCAAATTTGTCATTTGTTTGTGTCGAGAGTAAAAGGGGAAGTTCATGCGGTTTGATAGTGCTGACGTTCTCAATTAATGGTTAATAAGAGATTAGCATGCCTCTGTTTAATGAGGATGCTGCACATTGCCGTTTGGCTTAGCGTGGATTCATATCCAGTAATTGCTTTCAAAGGCATTCAGCTGCAATCTTTTCCCTTTTTTCTCTCTGTAGATAAGCATTCTCCTTTATCCCAGGGCAGAGAACAAACGTGGTGGAGAAACGCTGCTAAAATGCATAATTGGGGCTTGGCAAAGTAGTTATTTATTGAACAGTTTATTTTTGATGATATTTTAATAATTCAGGCGATTGATTGTTTAAAGAGGCTAAGTAAAGCACGCTCTTAGGCACATTTTCTAAGTCATTGCGTTTGTTCAGCTGTCTTTGGTTGGTCGCATACATTTCATCTTCACAGCTTTTGTTTGCATTGGGCCTTGGCTTCCTTCCTAGTCGTGTAGCAAAATGATGGGAGCTTTGCAGCGACAGTAAAGCTGTGTGTGTGCGTGTGCATGAGTGTGTGTGTCAGTATTATTCAAAGGCTTAGAATGAAGGCTACAACTCTGCTTAATTGAAATAGTAGGGTGATATCAAACTTAAATCTGTAGCAATAATATAATAATTGTAATTTAGCATAACTTTGATTCCATGTCAGTTTGCATTTTGTGTCATTTATGCATTTATGTAATCGCATTTCAACATTTTTTTCTGACAGTAGCAAGTGTGTAGTCTATTATAAGAAATTATTATTTGCATTTCGGATAAATGCAGCAGATGTAATGAATTGCATTACCTATTTGTAAGAAAATGTGAACAAATGTAGATGATGTTAATATTGTTATTGTATAAACTGTTTCTCTTTTTCATTATTGTTGACTTTGAATTATATCAATTCTAAAATAAAATATAAATACTAAATCTTTAACTAATTTTAACTCTTTTTTTAATTTAACTCATTTAACTCATTTTGGTGACCTACTATATTGCACCTCTTACATAAAGTATGCTTTTTACAATAACAAATGACTCCAAGATCCAAGAATTCCACTCTTATTTTTACACATTTACACATATATACTAAATTGGTGAAGCACAATCGTCTCACAGAAAGAAGTTCGCTGGTTCGATCCCCAGCTGGGTCGGTTGACATTTTTGTGTGGAGTTTGCATGTTCTCCCCGTGTTCGTGTGGGTTTCCTCTGGGTGCTCCGGTTTCCCCTGCAAGTCCGAAGACATGCTGTATGGGTGAATTGAATAAGCTAAATTGGCCGTAGTGTATGTGTGTGAATGAAAGAGTGTATGGGTGTTTCCCAGTGTTGTGTTGAGGTCAGAAGACCATCTGCTGCATAAAATATATGCAACTCCTAATTAATAAAGGGACTAAGCCAAAAAGAAAATGAATAGTTACTAACATGAGCAAAAAAATGAACATTGTTATTTAATTTATTACAGTATTTATTTGTATCTGTTAACGTCATTTCATGTTAATAAATAAAATAAAATCAACTAATGTTAAGAAGCATAAGCTTTTAATAAGATTTTAATGATTTAGTGAATGTTAAACTGTTATTAATTATTATTAATACGTGCTGTACAAGTATTATTTATTTTTGGTTCGTGTTAGTAAATACATTATCTAGCATTAACTAAGGTAGTCTTATTGTAAAGTGTGACAGCTAAGTAAATCACTTGTCTGTTATAAAGCAGAAAAGGAGAATAATGGGAATGATTACTTTGCAGGTTGTATAGCCCAAAGTTTCTTAAAATTGTCAATAAGTTGATATAATGCTTCTTGTGAAAAGAGTTAGTCTAAATATGGCCAATTTAATCCAGTATCTCAACTTCCCACTGTGTAGAAGTGAAAAAAAATTGACTAATGTTGTACTATTACATTCATTCATTTTCTTTTCGGCTTAGTCCCTTTATTAATCATGTTATGCCTTTCCAGCTGCAACCCATCACTGGGAAAGACCCATACACTCCAATTCACACACATTCACTACGGACAATTTAGCCAACCCAATTCACCTATAGCACATGTTTTTGGACTTGTGGGGGAAACCGGAGCACCCGGAGAAAACCCACGCGAACACAGGGAGAACATGCAAACATCACACACAAATGCCAACTGACCCAGCCGAGGCTCGAACCTGTGACCTTCTTTGCTGTGAGGCGGCAGCGCTACCCACTGAGCCACCATGCCGCCAGTACTAATATATTTTCATGTAAACTTTATATGGGTGGATGGATGAATATAACTTTAAGGAATAAATTGATTGATGGCAATGGAACTTTAACTAGTTAAGAGAAGTCCATATGACGGTGTCTTCTATAGACAGTATCAATAAAGTGATGCCACTAGCTCATAAACATTTCCTGCATGTTGTCGAACTATTTTAATAACTGTAAAAAGAGGCAATTCAATCATATCTCAACATTAAAACAGCAGTCATAACATTATTTATCAATATCAGGACCTTTTTTAGGATTCTCGTAAGCTATGGAAATTAATAGTGTAAAACAGGAAATACGTTAAGACCATTGTTATTGTTTACATTCCTCAAAATAGTCTATAGAATAGATGCACTGTATGTGAAGTACAGTGCAGAATTTAAATTGTAAATCACTGGAAGTTCCATTTACAATTCACATTACCCAAATGTCACAATAAATGACAAAGCAGGCAAAAAAATAAGTTGCAATAATGTCCCAATTCCCATCCTCTCTGTCATAAATAGAATTAGAGAATTAATTATCATGTCCCAAATCACAGCTCTGCCTGTTAGACATGGATTCAAATCAAAACTACAAGTGCTTATTTATTTTTTAATGACAAAAACATTCGCTGATGTGTAAGTGGAGATGTTTCGGTAAAGGGTAAAGGGTAAATTTTTAGGTAAAGATGTTAAAATTATTAATAATTAGGCTGATAACAAAAATATTCATGTTATCCTGCAACATCCCATTTTCATGTTCATTTGCAACAACCCTTTAAACTTCTAGAAAATTAATATGCTTGTCATTAACTTATGGATGTTTCATTGTACAATATTATGAGGACATTTCTCTTCATGAAAGACCCACAATTGTGTTACTTCATCTTCAGTATGGTAAATAGTTAAATTTACTGTAAATTGGATGAGGAAGATGTTGACTGTGACAAGATCATTGATAGGGCAGTTTAAATGGGGATGGGATAACTAAGCAACATAAACATTGCAACAATCTATTAATAACATATACATTTAGGGTTATTTATAAGTATGCAAATTAGGACACACTGATTAGTAATTGTTTGATTCCAATTGTCTTAAAGCGTCTTTGAATTGAAGCAGCAGTTTTTTTTATTATTATTTAGTCCTATTGCAAAAGCAAAATTCCATGTTTTTATTTTCATTTTTTTTCCATGTTCTTAAGTATATCACAACAATTTGATATATATTTAAATGTTTGATTTAAAGGAAGGTCCATTAAACAAGTAAACCTGTTGGTCTGTGAAGGGCTTTTTTAACCAGCCCTCTGACACCAGCAGGACAGACAAGCATGAGGATCGGATGCAAGACTGGATGAAAGAACAAACAAGCATGACAGTGACCAACATTCAGCAACTACGGCATCTTGCCTCTCTTAGCCTAGCTGGAACATTTGTGCCCCAAGATGGCAACACTGCCAGCCAGTCAACCTGCCAGCCATGTGGGGATAATTAGGTACGGGACTCTCACATCTCTCCAGCTCTCACACTGGTTATATTCTCTGTCACCATTTCCAATCGGGAAACAGAAAAGAATGAAAGCACAATTGCTATGATGTTCTGGATATCTCTCAGTTTGCAGTGCTATCGTGAGGGCAAGAGGGAAGAGGAAGAAGAAAACCCCTCCGCAGGAGCTGACATTGCTGGACACCTCCAAACACCCACTGCATTCTGGGTGGCTTCGCATCTTCTCACAGTCAGAAAAATCCTTGCCATCATCTCGCCTTTTGGCACTTCTTTTACATGTTTTTATCATAAGATGTCATGAAAAGGTAGATGGTGTCCACCTAGATCACGACCTTTGCTGTTGTTGTGTCTTAGAAAAAGAATGAAACAATGAAAAGAAAAAAAGTCAAAACTCACTTCATTCTATGCATGTGAATGTGGTCACTTATTGAAACAAAGAATGCTTTTTTATGTTCATATGTTAATTAAATAAGTTTATTAATAGATAAATATTAATACAGTTACATTTCAATGTTAAATGCAAAGTAATCAATAATAATAATTCAGTCATTCAGTTTCTTTTTGGCTTACTCCCTTTATTAATCAGGTGCTGCCACAGTGGAATAGCCCACTGTGTCACTCAATAATAATAATAATAATAATAATAATAATAATAATAATAATAATGTTTAATTTATTGTATTTTGTTGCTAGTTTCTAGTTTCTTCATGTTCTTATAATATAACCCAGTACAACTTACAACTTTAACAAAACATAAATAAATCATATACTGCTAATAGATATATTTACTAAGGATCTGTTTGATAATATCATATGCTAGTTTATTTAGAATAATTTACAACAGCTTTGTAAGTTGCTTACAAATACCTTAATTCCTTGAATACCTTGTTTGTATAGTAATGTTATGTAAAATCACTTGTGAATGATTTATAGAAAGATATTAACATAACACCTATTAATTATTTATTAATGCACAGTAATTTTTTAATGAATAGTTGATTAATAACAGCTCAATAACTCAATTAAAAAAGGTAGCATGAAAAAGTTATTAATAGGTAATATGTAAATATGCTAATATTTATTAATAAGTAAATTCGTTAATTATTAATGTTTGTAAATTATTAGTTTATTATTAACTAATAACTTATAAAGGACTTACAACTGAATGTGCTTACAAAAGGCTACCCAATTATATAATTAAATCCAAAATCAAACAAAAACTGCTCAGGGGTACCTTAAATAATGTGTCAGTGCTCTTTTGGTTAGGGATTCATCAGAAAAAACTGCAAAAATCAACCCAAGGCACTCAAAAAAAAGTGGAAAGAATATTTAGAAGCCTTTATTGACATGGCTTTTGACATGAATAGCCATGTCATTAGGCAAGGCAAGTACATTTATATCGCACATTTCATACACAGTGGCACTTCAAAGTTCTTTACATAAACAGGAATAAAAGAGACACGTATAAAAGAAAACATATAGACAAATAGTCAGAGTAGAATGTGTTAAAACAGGTTGTAAAAGAATGAAAAAGATGAGAAAAACATAATCTGTCGGCCGTAGCACAGTGCCCATTCTGTAAAGGCACAGCTAAACAGATGTGTTTTCAGTCTTGATTTAAATGTGCCTAATGTTGGAGCACATCTGATCATTTTTGTAAACTGATTCCAGCATCAGGGGGTGCAGTAGCTGAAGGCCGATTCATCATGCTTTAACTGAACTCTTGGAATTTCTAGTTTATATGATCCTAAAGATCTGAGGGATCTGTTAGATTTGTATTAAATGAGCATATCTGTAATGTATTGAGCTCATAGGTCATTTAGTGATTTATAGACAAGTAATAATACTTTAAAATCTATTCTGAATGTAACTGGGAGCCAGTGTAAAGACGTGAGGACAGGTGTGATGTGCTCTGATTTTCTGGTTCTGGTCAGAATCCTGGCTGCAGCGTTCTGGATGAGCTGCAACTGTCTGACTGTTTTTTGGGAAGGCCGGTGAGGAGTACATTACAGTAATCCACCCTGCTGGTGATAAAAGCATGAACAAGTTTCTCTGAGTCTTCACTGGAAACAAATCATCTAATTCTTGCAATGTTTTTGAGATGATAGTATGCTGATTTACTTACTGCTTTGACATGACTATTGAAGCTGAGATCTGACTCCAGAATCACACCAAGATTTTTAACCTTATTTTGTGTTGTTTGACCCTTAGAGCCAAGGTACGCATTCACCTTGAGAACTTCACCTCTGTTCCCAAATGCAATGACTTCAGCTTTCTCTTTGTTTAATTGAAGAAAGTTTTGGCACATCCAATTATGAATTTCATCAGTGCATTGGCAATAAAGGCTTTTAAATATTTTTTTCCACATTTTCAATTGCCTTTGACTGATTTTTGCTGTTTATATAATTAAATGTTTCAAATTAAACAACGTACACAAATGGATAGGGAACCTTATCCAGAAATGGATTGTCAGACCTTTATAGAACAAATATTAATATTTTACTAAAAACCATAACTAGTAAATCTAGAGAAACTGACACATTTCAAGTAGTCTCCAGTTGTATTTGAAAAAAAAATAAAATAAAATATTTGCAGTGTTAAATACATAGAAATACAAAAATAGATATTTTTAAAAAACAATATTAGTGCATTTTAATATGCTTACAATCATCTCATGCATGTTAAATGCAGAGCATTTTCAGCAAATAAAGAAAAAAAGTAAATTATTATTTTTTTAAATCACAGCTGCAAAACAACGCCGTGCTGAAATCAAGTTAGCAGAACCATATGTTTGGTGCTAAGAAGTAATTATCAAAGATAATGCAGATTATTTTAATAATCAGACAACAATATGACCGCTTTAAAAGGTGTTATCCTTTATCTCAGTCACCGTAAGGTGTTATTCTCCTCAGAATTCAGGTGTTACGTGCAAACCCATCTGTTTTTAAAGATCTTGATGTTCCTGGTGTGAGTCTCAGAGTGATTTCAAGGTAATTATGTATGCATTGTGTTGGCCAGGCGAGACCTAGCTGCCTTCTGGTCTAAATTATGCCAATACATATGTTTGTTGCAGTGATACCGCATGAATAAATAATGGAGGAGAGTCTCTCAATGCTGTGGCAGCTGAGCTGAACAGTAATATGCACTATATGGCAGAATCATTGAAAGACTATGGTACAACAAGAGGGCGTTTTGGCAGATTTACAGATCATCATCTATAATAGATTGTTAGTCTTTCAGCTATGCACAAAAGCCAGATGTTCTTTTTATCAGTCAGTCTCTGGGTTGTAAACATGCTGAAAGAGAGATGGCAAGGAGGAGAGGGAAATACATAAAAACAACAACCCCCCCTTGCCTTTCCCCCTCAAAAAAATCATATTAACAAACATAGACCATTTTGGATCCAACAACAAAAGCATTTTTTTTTACTTTGTGAACAGCTAAGAAAAAGAAGCATGCATTGAGGTGGATCTATGATTTGGCTAATACACACAGGGCTGGTAAGCCGGCTTTTTTTCCAGGGCCCAACCCCGTAATGCTACATGTTTCTGTCTACATAAACAGACCCGAAAACAAGGGTCAACATGGGAACTTGCTAGGACTGTGTGCAAGCAATCACCGTTTCAAGGGCTCTGTTTGAACAGCGTCTTGGCGAGCTGACAGTGTAGTGTCCCAGAGCAAAAACAAACAGCTGTGGACATATGGGTAGGAGGTGCAAGACGTTCCTACTGCAGACTGCCTTGGGAAGAAGGGCCAGATAGATGAATGCGGGCTGCTGCGTTCTCTTTCTAATGGCCTGCGTGGTGGTACTGAGCCCTGGTGGAGAACTCAACATTTATGAGTGTGAATCTTTAAGAGCTGTCCTGATGAAAGCCAAAACTGGGCGCCAACTCTGATGCCACGGCTGTGGATGGGTTTGGAAGGGGGGGCTGGGTGGGGGCGACCACGCCATGAAGATCCACCCCAGGGCATCCTCCACACAAGAGTCGAGATAGACAGAGAGACCTGATAAATAAATCAACTTAAAGGACTGTAGAGGGTTTGAGGCCTATTTCTCTTCTTGAACCCTAGTTTTGAGACAGACGGTGGGAGGGATTGGGGAACGAGGGTTGGGGGGTGGGAGGCAAAGCTTCTTCTTCATGGCTTCATCCCAACAGGCATCAAGGACCAAAGACACGAAGTCTGTGATTCTTTCAAGAAATTAAATATATTCACTTATCCGAAAGGCCTTGGCTCAAGATCCTCATCATTTTCTTTAACATCCGAGATAAAAGCGTAAGGACTTTCCCATTGGCTTTCAATCGAGGAGCGCTTTGAAAGCTCACACTTGATTTGAAGGTCTCTTAGAACTTACTTTGGGACAACAAATTCTGAACTGCCCCCTTTTCAAGTGAAGATGAGTAGAAAAGAGATTTCTTAAAACATCAGGGAGCTTTCAATTACCTCCCTCCCTCCTCTCCCCCTTAAGTTTAGAGGCTGCAGTAGTTATTCAAACTTAATTGAACAAGACTATAATTTTTCCAGTGGTCTTTTCCTTCAGTCTAATTCACTCTGAACAACTTTGGTTCGGAACTTTTAAGTGTTATTGTTTATTCATGGAAAACGCATACTGTAAATTTCAAAACAGCGACAATAACAGTATTATAATTAATGATAAACAGCTGTGCGGAGGTGAGACGACGCATTTACGTGTTGACTGATGAGGTACCTGTTTACTTCCGAAGGTGCAGTTCTTCTAACAACACACTTTAACAGCAGGTGAAATTATCTCACAATCAATGCATCATGCTGAGGAAAACAATCACGATGTAATAAACAAAAGAGGAAAAAAGTTCATGTTTAAATTGGAACATACTTTAATCTAGTGACAGTTTGTAGGTGTGTTATTCCATTCCCCTTTAAATGATTACTTCTCATTATGCGAAAATGCATACCTTGGGTCTTTATCAAATGGTGCTCTATTCACTGCCCTCTCTTTCAGGTTTACTTTTTTCACATGTGGACTACAAACATTTAACCTTGTCAAGTGTTTCCTGAAATGTCTACAAAAGCTGTCATGAGGTCAGTATCTATTCAAAGGTACTGTATATGTTTATTTTTTTAGGCACTAGTACACGTAATATGTACCTTTGGGTTACCAATATGGACCTTTGCAGGCCTGTAGCCAGGGGTGTTCAGGTGGTTCGAAAGACCCACCTCTCACTGACAAAGGTCAAGAATTTATCTCTTACATGAGTTCATTTGTCCTATTTTGACTGCTATGCCATCATAAATTGTGAAAATAACGCATCGAAAAGGCTTTAAGACCAAGCGGATTCATCTGTTGGCATATTTTTCATGATTAGTCCTACATCCTGCTGTGCAAGAAAATATACTGTCTGACATAAGTGGTCATCTTTCACTACTGACCTACTGTACTGTTTTTAAATATAGAAAACTATTTACAAGAAACTTTTTATCTAAATCCTGGACCTTATTCTTGAAACAAAAAATGTTCACTAAAAAGGTGTGAAGCATCAAAAGCAGCCCGTAATAAAATTTATTTAAATCCATTGTTGTTATCCATGAATGATCAAATGTACTTTTTTCAAGAGAGGCTAAAAAATCGTGATACTTAAAAGGGTCAAATTCTGATTCAGGAAATTTAAGTGTGCTGGCCAGGGCTGCGTTTCCAAAAACCATGGTTAGCCAACTAAAGTTTCAAGTTGTGTCCTTACAAACATAGTTCGTTGATTTGGCATTTCCCAAATCCATCGTTCCAACGAACATTCGCAAACTGTGTCGCAAACTTGTATGCTTGTTACTACACTTCTGGAGCTGTAGTTAGAAAGATTCCAGGCTGTGTTCTATTCCCAGTTATCCCCCCTATGCCCTGTTCATTTAGAACATTCAAACATTTAAACTTGGAATTATTAAAAAAAAAAAAAATTAAAACAGCTTTAAAGTCCCTCTCTTAGATGTAATTTGCTTTCAAAGTATTTTTACAGTTCAGTTTTACTGATCTTCATGTTTCATCATCATTATTATTAATATTGTTATTAAAGTAGGATTTTTTTCATTTCCTAATAAATAATAAATATTAAATGTAATTTATTAATAAATAGCCTCATTATTTATTTATTTATATGATTTATATGTGATATTAGAACTGGCTTTTGTAAGTGATTTTATTTTTTAGAATAGAATATGTAATGTTCTCAATATTTGTAAAGGAAACATTGGCTCTATATGTGCCATTTACATATATTTCAATTAATATGGAAAACGAGTGCATGTTTTTACTAAAAATAACTTTGGATTTTTTTTTAATGCGTGTGTGTGTCAAACAATATAATTTGCACAAAGAAATTATGGGGTACTTCTCGAAAGAAGTTGTTACCACCCTGTTTAGAGCAACTTTATGGGCATTTTACGTTATAACTAACGTGGTTCAAAGGATGGATCGGCGACAGAGCAACTAGGGGTTTTGGGAAACAGTCATCACTCCATCGTTCTTTTCCCAAACAATGCATCATGCTAAGATCATTCACCTGCGAGTTGCGTCGTTGTTTGGGAAACGAACGTTTGTTATTTGTCTAATAAATTACAACAGTTTTTAATTTAAAACTTTAACAGATTATGATTTTTTTCTTATGATGTAATAAATTTGTATTTTAAAAATTATTTATTCATATAAATAAATTGTTTTAGTATATCAAAATGTTTGGTTATGATGACGACCCAACAAGCTTATCCAGCTAAAAGTAGTGCTTAAAATGTCACTTAATGCAGTATTTAATAATTTTTATAAAATAATCAAATAGAAAATCAGGCAAATAACTCCAAAAGGTCCACTTTTTGAGAAAAAAAAGAATCACACATTTCACCAGGTTGGCTACAGGCCTGCTTTATGGTATAAATGCATACTATTTTTGAAAAAGTACTGCCCCAGTCACAGCTTTATTTCTAATTGTAGAGTTGTGGATATCCTTTAAAGCCCTCACATGTTCAATTGACAACATCTTGTGGAAAAAGTAGTGGGAAAGGTGGTGTATTTACAGTAAATGCATGCTATTTTACATGTATGACACAAAAATGTAAAACATACTGTACATTTGGGTATTAGCATGCCTCAGTCATTTAATTACTTCCCGTTTCGTTCACTTGTGTATTTGTTTGTTAGTAAAGAACAGTAAATAGGATCACTAGCAACCAGAGGTACAGTATGTAATAATGTTTTGTTTTTGTTATTTGTTTGAAAGTTTCCTTTAGTTTCTGGAAGCCTCATTCTGGTTTTCTTGGTTAGAAGTTGCAAGTTTGCTGTCTTATGGATGGTCGGAAACTTGCCGAGCCCTCACATAACCTCCATCTGACATGAATAACTTTGGTCTATAGCCCGCTGTTTGACGCAAACAGTGCAAAGCTGGCTTAAGAATGTGTTTGCAACCGCATCTGTGATTAAAACTGATGAGTCTGACGGCATCAAATCCTCTAGTGCGCCTCGAGTCTACACCTCAGTTTGAGCCAACGAAACAATGAACTATATAAAAAAAATCAGCTCATTATAAAAAAGACTATTTCAGGGGTTCAAATGAACTGACAACAACCCAACAATGCAGGAAAGCTATGTTTATGTGAGATTTTGAAATTATCAGGTTTGCTCCAGTTTTGACGTCAAAACATAAACATCCGCTTGACTGAACCAAAATATCAGTGGGAAACTGTCAGCAGTGATATTGTGATATTGTGCCACCTTCCCTCATCTCTGTAGTTCCTGCAGGTGCAGCATGATTTTTTTTTAAAACATGTTGCTTCTCATTCAGCATTGGAGATGCGGACATATTTGTATACATGCATGGGGCAGGTTAGCATAGGGTATGATGTTTTTTGTTTTTTTTACCTGCTTCCCATCAAAACACCTACTCTTGCTGCATGTGCATTCACAGAAAGAACCGGTGGGAGCTGGTGTTCTTGTTATAGTTTACCACTATATTTCATTATGAAAGAAATTGTTGCTGGTTCATATTTTCAATTTATTATGACATGTTACAGTTAAACATTGATGAATATAGTTCCTCAATACATAAATGTGTTTGTATGTTGAACAAAATCCAACTGCACAAGAATGTTAAAGACACAAAAAAGTTATTAAACATTAGAACAATTAAAGTGTAAAACAGCTTTAAAATGAATGATTTTATTGTGTCAAATAATTGATATAATTGATTTAATTTTTACATAATAATTTTTATTAAATGCATGTATTATGCTGAATGGGGAACATTAATTCACCCATAGTTTCACATTTTATTTTCACAAAAGTTAATTGAAACATTGAAGTAGTCAGTATTGTCTTACATTTATTATGTATGTAAAATCCAGTAAATGCATTTAAAGATATTTAATTGAACACATTTTCTGCATTAATAATTGACTAATTAATTCTAATGTTTTCAGAGAAATATGAATATTATAACTATATTATTTAAAAGGGAACAGTATTTGTAAGTAATGTTGAGAATTTTGAATGCTGAAAAACGTGGGATCCAATAAAATTACAAGCAACTAATGAGTGTAAATTTTACATTTTAGTTAAAATATACATATTTTTAATATATGAAAACAATTAAAATGTACTAGTTAAAATTTACAACACCTTGAAAAGATTTCTTTAATCTATGATTTAGAATTGTCTTGTTGTTTTTTTAATTTAAAATGTCCAGATAATTAAAATAAATGTAATGCAGACACTAAAAAGGAATGTCTTGTCTTTGACCCGTGGTCATATGTATACAAATGAACATTTTAATCAAAGCACGTACCTATTAATGGCAAATCCAGAGAATTGATAATAACTCTGAAGTAGTCTTGCAATTGTTTCCAGAGCTGTAAGTTACAAATTGGACCCTCTTAGTAGTATAACCAACATCATACACTCCATGTCTGCAAATCAGAATGAACTAAAAGGTTTGATTTTGATTCGATTTTGATTTAAAGAAATACATAGAATGACATGACTATTATATCTCTGGTCTGACCAGCTTCCATGACACCCACAGGTCTGTTAGATCTGCCTACCATCTTATCCTCACTGTCACTATCCTGTCACGCTTAGATTTTAAAGATAATACTCTCCACTCCATTGCAGCCTTGAGATTATAGATTAGCCCACCACAATATGTCATAGCATTCCCTTTAGGGTGCATTTACATCACAGATATGTACTTAAAAACTTGCATTTTCACATTTTTGAAAATAAAAATAAAATTTAGTGTACAAACCACTTTGTCAAAACAATCCCTGTTCATACAGATTTGCGAAAATGACTAAAAAGGTTATACTTCACAATCTATAGTTTATTGAATTGAATTGAATTTCAATTAAATTAATTCGCCTTACAGCAAGAAGGTCCCTGGTTCAAGTCCTGGCTGGTTCAGTTGGCATTTATGTGTGGAGTTTGCATGTTCTCCCCGTGTTTGCATGGGTTTCTGCCGGGTGCTCCGGTTTCCCCCACAAGTGCAAAGACATTCGCTATAGATGAATTGGGTGAGCTAAATTGGTCGTAGTGTGTGAATTAATGTGTGTATGGATGTTTTTCAGTTATGGGTTGCAACTGAAACAATGAAAAGAAGACAAAGAAGTCAAAACTTACTTCATTCTATGCATGTGGTTACTTATTGAAACAAAGACTGCTTCTTTTTATGTTCATGCAGGGGCCCCCAGAGACATTATCAACCCCCCACCCCCCCTTTGCTCTTCAGTTTTGTCCGCACCCATACACCCCGCACCCCCCCCCCCCCCCCACACACACACTTTTCACTTTAGAATCCCTCCCTAGAGCTCCCTGGATCAGCCCTCCCACTCCGCGCTGCCCTACCACTGGTACGTTAGCGATCGTGCCGATGAAGCCATAAGCGAGGGCTCTGCCTGCCTGGTTAGCACGGCCAGCCCGTCGCGGTGGCTCATTTGGCATGATCAGACTCGGCTACGCAATTCAATTCGCGAAATGGCCTCCCAAGTTCACGGATATATGTATTTCTCCAGGATCAGCCCTGTGTCCGCCCCTGTCACGAGTGGAGATTGCTGTCCTCCTGGCGAAGGATGCAATCTAGTCAGTCCCTCTAACCGAGATGGTGAGCGGGTTTTACAGCCTGTACTTCATCGTACCTAAAAAGAGCGGTGGGCTACGGCCAATCCTAGATCTGCATGTTTTGAACCGCTGTCTTTACAAGCTGCCGTTCGGAATGTTTATGCAGTAACACATCCACCGGTGCACTCGTCCTCGGGATTGGGCTGCAGCAATAGACCTGAAGAACGCATACTTCATGTCTCCAGACTTCCACACCACCGTCAGTTTCTGCAGTTTGCATTTGAAGTTCGAGTCTGGCAGTACAAGTCCTCCCCTTCGGGCTCTCTCTGTCTCCGCGGGTTTTCACCAAACTCGCTGAGGGTGCCCTAGCACACCTTTGGCCCACGGGCAACCGCATACTCAATTATCTCAACTAGCTGATTTAGCGCTCATGGGATCAATTGATTACGCAGAGACAGGGTGCTTCGGCACCTCGACCTATTGGGGCTTCAAGTCAACCAACAAAAGAGCAAGCTCGTCCCCGTGCAGAGCATCTCTTTTCTCGGGTTGGAGCTGGACTCGATCACCATGGCAGCGCGCCTCCCCAGAAAGTGCACCCAGCTGATGCTGACCTGTCTGAGAGAGTTTGACATAGAAACTATGTTCCCATTGATATTATTTCAGAGGCTCCTGGAGCATATGGTATCTGCAGCTGCTGTCCCGCCGTTCGGGTGCTCCATATGAGACCGCTTCAGCATTGGCTTCACGATCGGGTCCCAAGATGCGCATGGCACATGAGGGCGCTCACTCTCTGGACGGACCCTGCATATCTACAGGCCTGTCATACGAGGCGGAATCGCTGCATCCTATTCTTCCCTGCCGAGCTCAACCGTGCAGCTGATGTGCTCTCACGGCAGTTTCGCCTGGGAAAATGGAGACTCCACCCCCGACTGTTGTGGGCTGTGCCTTTCTCTCTAACACAGCAATACGTGCACTTTCTCGCTTTGTCAGTTGAGTTCCCCACATGGCGAACCCTGCAGAGTTCCACTAGCTACCCAGCTGGCCCCGGAGCGTGTGTCATATGCATTTCTCCAGTGAGCCTACTAGCACAGATACTGTGTAAAGACAGGGAGGACGAGGAACAGGTCTGTTTATTGCCCCTCTCTGGTTCAATCGGACCTGCATTTCAACTCTCCTCGTGATGGCCCCTTCCTGGCACATCCCCTGGAAGAAGCTTCTTGTTTGGGACAGCCACCGTTTGACATACGCGCCCAGAACTATGCCTCACGTATGGTAGATGGAGCGCGGAGGACTTAGGTGACCTAATGGTTAGGTGGTTAACGCCGTCACTCAGGCTAGAGCACCCATGCCTATGCCCTGAAGTGGAGTCTATTCACTGTGTGGTATACTTTTTCCCCGAGAAGGACCCTGAACATGCCAGATCAAGAATCCTCCTTCAGTTGGCTGGAGCTAGGCTGTCCCCTCAGCACTGAGGTGTTGGCGTTACAATCATCCACGCTCTGAGGATGCTGTGATGGAGGCACGCTGGGAAAGCATCGCCTCATCATCCAGTTCATAGAGGCGTGAGACGTGGATATTAATTCTATCCTGTTCCCCTCTCATACCCACTTGGAGATGTCTCTTAGGAGAGGCCTGCTCGCTTGCTCAACTCAGTATCTTTAAGATTTCTGTCAAGGTTCTGCTGGTCGCGTTGGCATCGGTCAAATGGGCGGGTATCTGGAGGCATTTTCGGTCAGCGAAATGTGCCAGCATTTTGGGCCAGCCCACTCTCACGTTTTCCTGAGACCCTGGCCCACCTAGGTGCCCTAGGTTCCTACAGCGTTCTTTTTAGACTACGTGGTGAACCTGCAAGCGCTGCCCATTTTTTGCTGTGTTCTGTTCGCGCTTTGTGTATTATACAGACAATAGCTTGAGCTTTAGATCCTCTGAGCAGCTCTTTATCTGTTACGGCAATCGGCAGAAGGGAAGAGGTGTATCCAAACAGAGGTTTGAACAAACCCACTGATCAGTGGATGCTATCTCCCTTGCTAAACAGAGCCAGGGCATCCGGTGTCCCCCTGGAGTGAGCGCGCTCTCCACTCCGAGCAGCACCCCTCTATCAGACATTGAGGGGATCCGATATATGAGGGGATCCGATTTCCTCACATGTGCTGGGAAACTACGGTGAATGAGGAAAGGCTGTGCTTATATTCCAAAGGGATTGTAACTAGAGCCAGCTGTGCATGCTGATGCTGCCAACTCATTGGCTTGTTTATGTACTCTTTCAGATGATTGGTTTCTGACTAAATCCCCATAGTGGAAGTTTCCGTTGTTCCGTTGATCCTCGCCCCCAACTTTGATGGAACGAGGGTTACTTTGGTAAACGGAGCGTTTTCAAGACCCCAAACGCTGTTGTCTATTAAATGGATGATGGAAATAAAGGTTTTCTATTATTAATTTAGGATGATATTGTGTAAATATATCCATACAGTATGGTCTTTTTGGCCTTCGAGAATGCACTCTTTCCATTGGTTTTCTGGTTTATTCTGAGTTTAACAGATTTTTATCATACAACTCTTTTTTTCTTTGATTTGTTTTTCAGATATACTGCGTAAATAAATTTAACCTGTCCTGAAATCCATCTATTTTTCTGTTTACAGTTATATTGAAAGCCGGTTGAGAGGACAGGTTTGCAATGCTAATACAGGTAAACAAAGGATCTCTTTAACAGCGCTATTCTCTCCAGAATAATGTTTCACATTTTTTACAAGTTTTGACTTGTTTCTGCAATGCACACTGGCAGCGTTGTTTGTTTCATTTTGCATTTTTTAGGTGATGATGCCACAAATGTAGCTGCAAGACTTGTGTAAAAGCAGTTGCTGCTGTAGTACAGCAGAGGGAGGAAAATAAAAGATATTCTCACCATGCTGCTGTCACATGCTCACTGACAGCAATTTTGATGCGGCAACAATAGCTTCTGATTCCTTTAACAGCTGCTAATGTAGTTTTCTTTTATTCAGTGATCCAAGAGCAAGGCGTGAAATGAAACCCCGCTTTTCTGTTTCTTGAGTCCAATTTTTATGTTTTTTTTTCACTTGTGTTCTTCAACCAAAGTCATTTACATTTCCTAGGCCAAGGGGTGGTGTTAAGGTGGGCGTCGAGCAAAGAAATGCTCTTATCATCTCTTTTTATGTCTTTTACTACAACAAAAGCTCATTTAACCTGAGGTTTCCTTGCGGCACAGAATCGCTGGCCTCCTTCCAAGGCCCTGTTATATGAATGGCCACTGCCTAATCAAGAGAAGCACCTCTTCATCAATATATTATTAACAAGCTTAGCTGCTAGAATGTAAAGCTGGAAAATGTGGCCATCCTTCGGGAATAGAGTTAATAGGAGAATAGCAGAATACAGAAATCCACTAAAATACAGGCCAAATCTGCATTTTTTTGTGCCATGATCTGATCTGTATACTTAAACTGAATACTGTATACTTTGTTAAGCAGTTAAAATTGATGAATAAATGTATTCATAAAAAAAAAAAAATATATATATATATATATATATATATATATATATATATATATATATATATATATATATATATATATATATATATATATATATATATATATACGCACACACATTTAGTTGTTCAAGTGTAAAACGAGATGAAAAGCAAGTTTACATGCAAGCACTGTCAGGATGACCAGGCTAGCACAGAAACTCCATTGATAATGCTGGAGTAAAATAAATGTTCATATTTTAAAGACTTGGTGTGGAAAAATGTAATTTAATGCAATCCTTCTTGTACATTCTGAGACCCACTTTATATTGATTATTAATAAGGCAGTGAAGATCATTGTTTATAAAGAAAACAGACCTTAAACATGGTGATTTTATAACGGCATAAAGTTCACTGGAAGCACTTAAACTGGGTTACTGAAAATTCTTCTGCAATTACCCTATTGCAAAAAATTCAAATAAAAATGATCTCATAAAAACAATATGACACAAATACTGTACATATACCTATATACAAATACATTTACATAAATCCACAAAGCTATGGAAAAATTATTTTTGCCGGATTTAGATATGTGTTTGAGAAAAATTTAATTTTTTGTTTTATTCTATAAAGGTCTAAAAACGAAATAGTAAAGATAAGTAATAAATATTTAAAAGTTTTATTTTCTGTTTCAACCATTTTTCTGATTGTTTTATTTATTTTGAAAATAATCTTTTTTCTTTTTTTTTTTTTTTCTTTTTTTGTAAATGAGCATTTTCTATCAGGCTCCTCTGGTTAGGTTCAGAAGTTTCATTTTATAGATAATGACAAGGTTATTAGCTAGTAAATCAAATAACTTTTTTCAAAAATGTCACTGTAGACAATTCTTTGGTTTTTAACAAGGTAGATTTTCTTTTGCGTCTAACCAGCTAAATCCACTTGTGCTTTTTTTGCAAAAACCTCTAAATCCACCTATTGGGACAAAACAGTATAATTAGCTGAAAAATCACTAAAGATGCCATTAGAAAATTATTTTACCAAACATATAACACATACATAAACCACCTGAAGTTAAAAACACATAAATCTGTTAGGTAAGTGGTTAATTCTGCTGCGTTAACCCCTTGATAAGATCAATCTGTTGTCGTTTCAGATATTTGGGATTTTGATTTAATGGAAGTAATGTAAACATTGTAAATATTGTAAACCAAGCTTGTTACATTTAAATAATGTGCAAAAAGGTTGTGAAACATCAACATCTGTGCATTGTCCATTAATATAAAAGCTTATCAGGCGTATAGGTAATATGAAGCAATACAAATAATGTATAGTTCTATACATTATATTCATCTTTTAAAAAATAGCTTACATTAGCAAAGAAAAAAAAGGTGGACCTACTGGGCAAAAAGACGATGTCTCTCAGACACTTTTAGAAGCTGTCATTCATCATCCACACCATACTCAAGTTCTTGGTCTCTTTTTCGTCTTCTATTTATCCTCATAGCATCCATGTGGATTGAAATCATGAAGAACGGCATCATAAATTCATCTTTTGTGAAATGGAGTTTCCGTTTATTGTATAGTAAATCAGACTCATTCAAAGTAGTGTCGCTGTGCAAAAAAACATAACGAATGCATGTTACACTTCCGACTGTACAGTGTATATGATTTTTTTGAGTTTTGAGGTAAGGGACATTTTCATTTGCCATTCAGTGACAGTCGGACAGGCTCATGGAATTTGTCAAACTCCATCTTTTAAAATCTAAATCGTAAGCGGAATAAAACAGTCTCCTCATAAAAGCCAGCATATCAGCACACCGTCAATTTGAAAACATATGATTCTATTCGTGCCTTCTGATTGATTCTCGGGACATAGCGGTTTTGCTGTCAAAGGCAAGTGGCGTTTAGAGGCTTTTGCCAACAAACTGTTATTTATGAATGTGCTGATGCTGGTATTTGGATGATTTGAAGCAAAATTATTTGTTGAACATGTACTATGTGCCTGAAGCATTCATTCAATGCCATTAGCTCATTTTTGGCAGAAGTGACGTAGCGAACGTTGCATCTGAACTCTTCACATACATACATACATACATACATACATACATACATACATACATACATACATACATTATACATTATTCATTTTCTTTTCGGTTTAGTCCCTTTATTAATCTAGGGTCGCCACAGTGGAATAAAACGCCAACTTATCCAGCAAATGTTTTACGCAGCGGATGCCCTTCCAGCTGCAACCCATCACTGGGAAACCATATATACATTATTTATGTGTAATATCAATGGAATGACTACAGGAGGTTACTGAACTATCGAAATAATACTTTGTATAAAAGGCTTATATGGTAATGAAAGCTTCATGATGCCTCATGTATTAGTCGTGTCCATAGCTCAGGCGAGACGTCAACAGAATCTTCAAATCTTTACTCTTCTGTGGGTCTTGTTTATATAAACTCTGACCTTTACTTCTTTTTTGTGGAGGGGATTTGAGTCAAGTGATTGGCTGGGTCAGCCTAACCAGTTAAGAGCTTGCTTGGCTGTGTTTGGGATCCTTGTCTTGCTGAAATGTCCACCTTGGTTCCATCTTTATCATCTGCTAATGTAGGTGTTGGACTGAAGCTGCTTATATTAATTTATAATGATGAAGAGCAGGATTGCTTTCTAACTACTGGGAGATTTCATCTGCTGTCTGAGCTTTCCATGGACTTTTACACCTTCCTTTCTTCATGTGTCCAATAATTTTTGCCACTGTCCTTTCATTGTATTTCACATAACTTAATTTCTAAACAAATCAGTTTTATATTTAGTTTTTTGTATGTATGTACAGAAGGATGGCTGGATTATTTTAGTTGTTACTGATATAAGTCAAAAGCATCTTATGAGTCAAAACCTAAAGCAAATAGGTGTTCTGAGTAAAAAGGTGGTGTGTTCAACACTCATTCTACCAACTGAAATACAATGCTTTTTATTTATTTATTTATTTATTTATTTATTTATTTATTTATTTATTTATTTATATATATTAATAACTTTTGCACACTTTCAATTTATCACTGACATTCAAGAAAGCCATTAATTCTGCCATCATCACGTTTTGAGAATTGTCAGGTTCAACTGTTTGGTTGTTACAACGTTAGTTAAGCTTTTTCCCATACTAAGCTAAATAAGATGCTCTTAAAATACCCTGTTTTATCACAGTTAATTGCTCATATGAAACTGGCCTAATTGATTACAGTACCTAACAGTACTGAATTGCTTAACTGCTCGTCTTAAACTTCATAATCAATGCTGTGAAGAAGAAAAAAAGTGTTCATGATGCACAAAATTATGCCTGTTAACTATATTTTGAAATATTGGTCTCAAATTTCATATTTAAGAAAGACGCCTCTTTTGATCATATATTTGTGTGACGCAAACAGCTCAGATTTTATTCCACTTACACTCAAAAATCAACTGTTGTGATCATACACTTGCCTTTTTTTAAATATCTGACAAGACTCCATTCTCCCTCCCCTTCAAGCCATTTGCTGCATTTCCATTTACGATGAATATTATTTTGCTTTTGCCTCTGCTGACCTCCATTTTAGCCATCAGACTTGCCTCACCCCCTGCTCCGCTCCTTGCATTCATATGCTTTTCTTCTTTCCTCACACATCTAATTGACTTCATGTCTGATCATGTAAAGGATGCTGTTCTCCACCTGCTCCACACATAACACTGAATCCTCTAGTGCTCTCACTCCATTAACGAAGAACAGCACCAAAGTTCTGCTCCCTGCTATCAAACCAGCGACTGCTAAAATCTCATTTTCAACTCAATTTAACCTGCTACCCCTCAAGGGTGGCGCGATTATAGCAAACCTGCTCTGTCACACATAAATTAGGACAAAAACTACCTATAATGCTAAAGGTTACCTAATGGAAAGACACAAAGTCTTTCCAACACCAGACCATGTCTGAGATGTTTAGTGTTTGCGTTTCTTTACTAAATACATTGAATATATTGCATCCTCTCTTTTTAATGGGTTAATGTGGTGTTGTAAATGGTTATCATTTGGCTTAATTGTTGGGGGGTTGTTCTCATTAGTTGCATTAAATCTAGGGATCCACACTCAATTAATAATTTATCTATAGGCTTAAGTCGCTGCTTTTTAAAACTTGATGCCAAAGTCTCCCTAATATGATCATCATTTTGTGGACCCATTTCCTAAAATAGAATAGCAACTACTTTATATGCAACATATGTGTAATTACTGTACTCTGATGTCACTGAAGCACATTGTAAATTAAATTAATACTCTGTGTTATGTTTTCCTGTTCTCTGTATGAGAAATTATGTATTTGTGCAAAATTATGTATTTAACATTTTGTAATTAAAAAAATTTATTATATGTATTGGTCATGTTTTATTACTTTTTTTACATTTCCTTTTTTTCTTAGATTTTAGATAATAGATAAACACACTGTGAAATGATTTGTTAGTTTGATTAAAATAAGTAAGTTAGATGGTTGCCTTAAAATTTTGAGTTCATTGAAACTATAAATGTGAGTTATAACAATGAGTGATTTTGTTGTTTCAACTTTGTATTTTGTATTGAATCAACTTCTTCAAGTAGTTTAAATTGACTTATAAATGTAAGTACACTCAACTTAAAACTAAAATTGTTGAGTGAACTTACTTTAAGTCAACTTAATCCATTTGATTGCTTGAAGAAGTTGATACAATATAATTCGAAATTATATGGACAAAAGACTTGTCAACTCAACTACAAATAGTTCGTTGTAACAAAAACTGAAAAGGTTAGCTGGTTCCCTTAAAATTAGTTAAATCAACTAAATATAGCTTGCTGTAACAACTAACTAAGAAGTTTACACGGTTGCCTTAAAATTATGAGTTAAATCAACTAAATATTGCTTGTTAACAATTAACAATTAACCATGATGTTTACACAGTTGTCTTAAAGAGCCCCGATTTTGCATTAAAAAGGGTGATTGGTTTTATGGCTCTCCAACAACATGCTGATATGCATGCAAGGTCAAAAAACACTTTCATTTTTTATAATAAGCATTTATTTTTACCTAATTATCCCAGCAACTACCATATGAAACGTTTAGCGATTCATTTGTTCCCAAACGCCTCCTCAGTGCGAAGCTAATCTGTGTTGATTGGTCTGATGACCCAGTCTGTTGCGATTGGTCATCTGCGTTCAGCACGAGACAGAGAGAAATGCCCACCACGGCTATAAAATAGCAGCCAGAGAGTATGTGAGAGCTCAATGCAGGAATGCAATAAATCAATGCAGCTAAAGACCAGCATATTACTCTACTCTTAACGATGACCCCAAATAATAACAACGACACACATTCAGTATTAATCCACACAGTGGCAAAAGTTGAACTATCTTGAAAATTGACTGCGTTGCGTGTGTGTGGGAACAGCTGATGGGGGCCATAGCAAAGGCAAACAGCAGAGAATAGCCAGTTCAGAAACGCACTTACAATCGGTAGGAAGAAGGAAGAAGCACGAGTCACGTTTTTAACGTGGTTTTGGACGCGACATTTAACCAGCCTCATACAGATTAAACCTGAGAAATACATTACAAGCACTGATTTATAATAGATATGTGATTACAAGCCGTGTTGGGTGATTACTTATAACAACTTATAACTTATAACAGACAATTTAACACATATTTTGCAAACTAAAGAAAATGAGGCAACAATTTAAATGACACCTACATGTTATGATCCGGAGGAAGAAGAAACTGTAAAAAAACTTATTGACAAAGTCCCTGTCAAAGTCTGACAAAGTCCCATAGTCTCTGCTGCTCCTTCAATACCAAACTGCAGACGAATCCCACGTAGCATATTATATTAAAAATCGGAAAAATTACAGGAACTGTCATTTACTGTGGCATTGTTGTGAAAATTAACTTTAACACTTTATTCCCCGCAGTCGTCTGTTAGTGATCATCATCTTCGCGTCATGATCAGTCCCGTGATCCCCGCTTCTCCGGTAGTGTGTGGAGGGAAAGCGCGTGTACATTTTAACAGAACTGGAAGTACATATTTGGTGATGTACCATTTTGATGTCGATGCAATTAAGCAAAATATCCGAACCCAACTTGATTTGTTTATTCGACTCTTGAGTCAAATATTTTGCTAAAGAATCAATAGTTTTAAACAAGGAGCACCTTTAGATTTATACCTCAGCTGAATGTTTTCATTCACTAACAGCTGTGTTACACACTGCATGGAAGCTCATTTTCAAAAACACATAATAGGGGCTCTTTAAAATTATAAGCTAAAAGAATTCACCAGATGTAACATGACAAATGCATCAAAAAAAATCTGGAATGTCAGCACAAATACACTGTAATGTCATTTAATATAACTTAAATAAATAAAAAATAAATATTTTCATTCAAGCAGAAATAAAGTCAGTTCAATTAATTAATTTTAAAATTCCTTCAATCAACAAGATACAATCTGTAAGTGCACTTCATATATCATGCCAAAAGCTATAAATCTCAACAAGCATTAAAATTAATTTCTCTAACAGTATTAAAATTAACCCTTTAAAACGTTTTTTTCATCTATTCAACATTTTAAAGGCTTACACTAATTCATAACATGTTATAATGAAAAGTACGTTTACAACTGTTCTGTAACAAACATTCAAATATAGTTTTGCAAATCAGCTTAGTGTATTTTTTATCTTTCATAAGAAAATGTGCCAAAGTAAGTGCCTATAAAACTTCTCTCATTTAAAATAATAGTATTACTTATTGATATTTAAAGTGCTATTAAGCTTCTCCAATAGTATCTAGATGCTGCCGTGATTATGCAAGCTGAAACTGCAAGTCTAAGACTGCATGTCTATGACTATGACTTGCAATGTCAGATATAATGTACTCAATGCTAGTGACGTCACTGTGAGGGGTAGGGTTAGGGGTGGGGTTAGGTGTGTGCATTAAACAGCATTGCATGCAGCTCAGATTGCCAAGGCACCAGGTAAATCAGACAGGCAATGGTCAAACAAGTGGCAAACAGGAGCATTAAGGTCATTCAAGATCGTTGTCAAAACAGGCAAAAGGTCATTACAGGCGGCAAAGAATCAATATAAACAGTAAAACAAGGCAAAGGTCAAAATATGGCTAGACAAAGCAAGGAAATCGCTTATATGATGCTCTGAGGCAGAAACAAGACTCAGCAATGTGAGTGTTAATGTGAGCAATTAATATTTATTCATTCATTTTCTTTTCGGCGTAGTCCCTTTATTAATTCGGGGTCGCCACAGTGGAATGAACCGCCAACTTATCCAGCACATGTTTCACGCAGCGGATGCCCTCCAAGCCGCAACCCATCTCTGGAAAACATCCATACACACTCACTCACACTCATACACTACAGACAATTTAGCCTGCCCAATTCACCTGTACCGCATGTCTTTGGACTGTGGGGAAAACCGGAGCACCCGGAGGAAACCCACACGAACGCAGAGAGAACATGCAAACTCCACACAGAAATGCCAACTGACCCAGCTGAGGCTCGACCCAGCGTCCTACTACCAGCGAACCACTACCTACTGCGCCACTGCATCGCCCAGCAATTAATAAAGTCTTTGTAATTAGTCCTTGAGTAGCTCCTTGTGTGCGTGTGTGTAATCAAAGAAGAAACGGAACAGGTGTGTGTGAGTGGGGGATTACAGAATTTGTAGTTCCTATGGTGACAGGATTGTAGTCCGTGTGATAGTGAATGTTCTCCAATGATCTATAAGGGTTAGATCACTGGTGATCGTGACAAGGTCTGTGCTTTTCCTAATATTACTTTCATTTATCATTTGTGAATGCTAAAAGTTTGCCAAAATATTTAAGATCAAAATCTGATCAATTTTGTTATCCTAACAATGATTAAGAACCAATCAGAGACCAATGTAAAAACACACTAGGATTAGTCACTAAACTTGACAGTTTGTGCATTTGACATTCACCAAAGATTAATAGCAACGGAAAATCATGCCCTGAGATCTTAATTTTGTGTTTTATTCAATTGAGCAGACCATTCTTTAATCCAGATAGTTCCTAGCTTCTCTGTTGTCTTGTCACTGCTTCAAACTCGGTTTTGTACTGAAGCCTAGAAGTGAAGAAGTTGCAAAAAGAGGCTGTTGTTTTTAGTACATACAAAAAATAAGAATGTGCGTTCCCTTAAGATATGATCTACGTACAGTGCATGCAGAAAGTATTTATAGCACTTCACTTTTTCCACATTTTTTATGTTAGAGCCTTATTCCAAAATGTATTAAGTTCATTTATTTCCTCAAAATTCTACACACAATACCTTATAATGACAATGTGAAAAAAGATTTTTTGAAATTGTTGCAAATTTATTAAAAAAAAAAAAAAAAAAACTGAAGAAAAAATAGAAAAATCACATGAGCAAAAGCTGTGAATACTTATGTACACAACTTTGTTGATCAACCTTTTGCAGTAATTACAGCCTCAGGTCTTTTTGAATATGAAGCCACAAGCTTGGCACACCTGTCTTTGGGAATTTTTACCCATTCCTCTTTGCAGTACCTCTCACCTCTCATCAGGTTGGATGGGAAGCAACAATGCCATTTTCAGATCTCTCCAGAGATGTTCAATAGGATTTAGGTCTGGGCTCTGACTGGGCCACTCAAGGACAATCACCGAGTTGTTGTGAAGCCACTCTATGGATGTTTTGGCGGCGTGCTTTGTGTCATTGTCTTGCTGGAAGATGAACCGTCGCCCCAGTCTGAGGTCAAGAGCACTCTAAAGCAGGTTTTCATTCAGGATGTCTCTGTATATTGCTGCATTCATTTTCCCCTCTATCCTGACTAGTCTTTCAGTTCCTGCTGCTGAACATCCCCACAGTGTAATGCTGCCACCACCACGCTTCACTGTAGGGATGGTATTAGCCTGGTGATGAGCGGTGCCTGGTTTTGTCCAAACGTAACGTCTGGCATTTAATCCAAAGAGTTCAATTTTAGTCTCATCAGACCAGAGAATTTTGTTTCTTATGGTCTGAGAGTCCTTCAGATACCTTTTGGCTTCCATCTGGCCACTCTATCATACAGGCCTGATTGGTGGATTGCTTCACAGATGGTTGTCTTTCTGTAACGTTCTCCTCTCTCCACAGAAAAACGTTGGAGCTCAGACAGAGTGATCATCGGTTTATTGATTACCTCCTGGACTAAGGCCCTTCTCCCCCAATCACTAAGCTTAGATGGCTGACCAGCTCTAGGAAGAGTCAACACAATCTCACCGCAATTCGTAACTTTTTGATTTAGTGGCTAATTCGTGTGAATTCGTACGATCTAATTCGTACGATTTAGTACGATTTGCTCATCCCCCAATGACGGTTGGGTTTAGGGGTGGGGTTAGGTGCCACGCCTCCTTTTTAAAATCGTACAATTTCGTATGACTGAACTTGTACGAATTAGCCACTAAACAGACAAAACGTAAAATACTTACGTTTTCTTGTGAGATCAGGCTGGAAAAGTCCTGGTGGTTCCAAACATCTTCCACTTATGGATGATGGGGACCAATGTGCTCATTGGAACTTTCAGAGCAGCAGATATGTTTCTGTAACCTTCCCCCGCCTTGTGCCTTGAGACAATCCTGTCTCGGAGGTCTACAGACAAAACGGCAAAGGCTGTGAATGCTTATGTACATGTGATTTTTCAGATTTTTTATTTTTAATAAATTTGCAGCAATTTCAAAATATATTTTTTCACATTGTCATTATGGGGTATTGTGTGTAGAATATTGAGGAAATAAATGATTTTAATCAATTTTGGAATAAGGCTGTAACATAAAAAAATGTAAAAAAGTTAAGCGCTATGAATACTTTCCGGATGCATTGTACAGTATATGATTTTTTCTATGTTTGATTTGCATGCAGTTACAAAGGATGATAATGATATGGTAAAACTGACACCATTAGTATAATTGTTAGCATCACTGTTTAGTGCTGAGGAAGCATACTGTGCTAAAATTTAAATGTGGTAATATTTTTTGCTTTCTAACAAGCTGTGAGCATTAAAAAGTCAAATAATAGCAAACTACGCTTTTGAGAAGGTGGGGTTTAGAGATGAGAGTTTTCAAACACACACACAAGCAAACAAACAGACAGACAGACAGACAAATAAATAAATACTGAAAATTACAGCACAGGCTCATTCTGAAAATGTAGCCCTATATCCATTTCTGGAGATCGCGAATTATGTAGCCAGAGGTACGTATTGCTTGCATTTGCCTTTCTAACTAATGCTACGGGCGGTATGGCACAGTTCCTTTGTCACTTATCAGTTTACCAGTTTGTCCGGTAGCTCATCACATGATGTTTGCAGACTTGATGCAGAGCAGAGTTGACCACGATGAAAGCGGTAGAGTCCAGTGAAGAACGGTTCCAGAAAGCAGATAAGACAAAAACAGAAGCCAAAAAATTAAATAAACAAGTAAATAACAGGGTGAGAATGGGCTGGGCGGGTCAATCGGTGCTTTTTAAAATACTATTGGTTGGCTTAAGGGAAGGGGGAGGGTGGGAGTATCGGTCGGTTAGTCAGTCAGTCAGTCAGTAAGTTGACAGTGGCCTCTGGTGGATTTGTGTGAGAAGAGCAGGCGCAAATGGCACTCGCGGGAGAGTGAGATCTGAAAAAGCATACGCAACGGCCTCTGACGGATTCGCAAAAATAAACTGCAAAAATAACATAGCTCCTGGGACGTATTTTGCTCTCTCCAGAAATGTATATAGGGATCTCCGCACAGGTCAAATGACTGAAAATGATCAATTGTAAGAGACAAGCAAATTAAAATATCTACCTTGAATTGTTTTTCATTGGAATTTATTTTATTATTATGATTATCATTTATATATGATTAGCACTTTTGTAGGCATTTAAGCTTTGCTGCTAAAATATTATTAGTTTTGTCAGACCTCATGTTCATAAGAGCATACTAAAAATATCTACTTATTTCCACTGGCACCAGATGTTGTGCGTTTACAGTGAAAGTACAGCACCAGCACTTCATCTACATTGATACATGTCATTCACAAAGAAAAGGGGTTGAACACTTCTCCGTAGCACTTGCTTTGAGCTCGCCTTAAGCAAATATATAGATCACCCCGAGAGTCACTCAATGTAATGATGCCTCACACCTGACAGCCCTGACAGGCCTGTCTGTGGATCTGTCTTTCAGTCTGGGATTACCGCTATGGGCTCGTCTGTAACCAGATTTAACCTACACATCAATAAGTTACTCCGGGCCACTAGTTACATGCATGAGTTGTCTGTTCTTCTTATAGTAAATTAATAATTTATGCTCAGGAATAATTTAAAGAGGTGATGTATCCTAACATTTTTTAACAAACCGGAGTTAGGTATGTAACGTACGTCTACATGAGAGATCAGTGGTGGATGCTCAAGTTGGAGGGTCTCAGCAGGTCTTTGGGCCTCTTCATTCTCACCTCATTCACAGCTCATTCACGCTTGGCGAAGCGTCTGCTTCCCATTAACACTGGGTCATACTCTCCCTACACACTCCCTATCTCACACTGATGTCCTCAATCTGCATTCAGGACAGACCACAACACCTAGCAGACAGCATTTACTATCCCCACCACCATTTAAAGCAATTCAACCATGCATTTTTTTCTGACAATTTTCCATTTTGTTTTTAACTGTATTTTTAGTAGGGAAGAATTGACATTTATGGAATGCAATCGTTTTGCAATCAATTTGTAACTTTGTCATTTAGTGTCTAATTCATATTAATTTGTACCATCTCATTTGTAAGTTTTAAAACAATTTATTCAACCCTCAATTAGATTTAAAGGTTTGGTGGAATGCCTCTTTCATACATTTTCATTTTAATGAAATAAATAAAAGAAAGAAAGAAAGACAAAACCTGCAATTTGAATTTAACTCAGCATAAATTATTTAAAAAAATTACCTAATACATTACTTTAGAATGCTTCAAAGACTACATTTACACAGCAACAATGTACTAAAAATTTAAAAGGTGAAAAAAAGCTCTCACTTGTGAAGCCAATACGGAAGTAACTGAAACTGCAATTCATCGACTCGCCTTTGGGGGCTGGCTCCAGGAAGTCTAGATGTCCACTGACTTCAGTGATAAATTGGCCAGTTACAGCTGATAAAACATGTTTACAGCCTGGTACAAAAGATGGTTTTGGTGCATATAGCTAACATTACCCTTCATGACAAATGTGAGGGGGTGAATTTTTTCTAACTCATCCGTTTTATTTTTATTAAGTTACATTAAGACTGCATAATTAATGGCTTGGCCACTTCAGTGACAGCTATGTCTTGCCGGGCGCCGTCATGTCACCTCAGCTGATTAGCCGCTGAGCTCGACATATACATTGTATTTTTGTTTTGTTTTTGGCTTTACACAGTCAATTGCCTTTTGGAATTATTTTCTACAATTATCAGATGATATGGCATGCTGTGTGCACTTAACTGTGCTCACAAACCATTTAAGTTGCCCCTATTTCCCAGGGGAGAGCAATTCTTACATACTTATATACCATATCTATAAATGTTTTTGTTTTATTTAAGATAATTTATCATTTATAATTGTCTTTAGAACTTGAATGCACTCCAAAATTGATTAGCTGTAGGCTATAGAACAGTCATCTGAAGCGTTGTCATACAGTGTTATGCCTCGATTTCATAAATAGCCTTGCATTCACTAACACAGACTATATTTGAAGTATTTGGATGTTTTTTTTTTAACCTCCTGTAGAAAAAATGCCGTAAGAACAATGCTTAGTGCCTCAATGTATTACAACAGTGTTTTTAAAAGACTAAACACTTTATTTATATAGTACACAACCAAGCACATGTGGTCAGAACACAAATGAGTAGCAGGTAATAAAGTATTAAGCGTTTCTCCCAAAGAAAAGAACGTCTAAGCAAAATGCTAGCAGGCTTCTGTAGCTCCACTGACATTCCTCCTCTTTTCCCTTGTTTGGTAACCCCCAGTCGGTGCAATGATGCGCAGACAAAATGGTGACGGTTGGCCATGCCTACTTGTAGCTTCATTTGTGCCCTTTAGAAACTTATGGGTGACGTCATGACAAAACTCAACAAAGCTCTTTCACACAAGCAAAACTCATTCACTTTTTCACAAAACTACAGTATTATATTGTATTGCTTGTAGGTAATTTTTAGGGCACTTTCAAAGTTAAATGTAAACCTTCTTTTCTTTTTATTCTCAGAAATCAGATGTGATTGTTTTATGCATTCAGCACTTCGGAAATTAAATGTTTAATGCTAAAGTTTGTAACATACCTCTACACAAAAACCCTATTCTAAACGTAAATGATAGTGTTAACAAATGCAAACAAAGTGAGATAAAAACTGCTGAAGCACTCATGCTGCTTTAGATACCTACCATGGGCTTGGATGTTTTATGAGACTTGAGTGTTCTCACTGCAAACAACACTCTACCAGATAAGCTAATTTATCATGACAGAAAGTGTATAAGGAGATGATTTTGATCCAAACATCAAATTGTAATATAAATATAATCTAAAAAGGATCAGGGTGGGGCCATGCTGGAGCACTCACTCCCTGGCTCTGCAATGGTTGGGGAAATTCCAAATTGGCAATGGACAATTGGAAAATGCAATCAGCAAATATTGATATATAAATTATATATATATATATATATATAGCAGTTTTTATTTTTTTAAACCATTTTAAGGTCAATATTATTAGCCCCTTTAAGCTATATATATATTTTTTTTTATAGTCTACGGAACAAACCCTCGTTATACAATAACACCTAATTACCCTATCCTGCCTTGTTAACCTAATTAACCTAGTTTAGCCTTTAAATGTCACTTTAAGCTATATAGAGATGTCTTGAAAAATATCTAGTCAAATATAATTTACTGTTATCATGGCAAAAGATAAAATTAACCAGTTATTAGAAATGAGTTATTAAAACTATTATGTTTAGAAACGTGTTAAAAAATATTCTCTATGTTAAACAGAAAAGGGGGAAAATAAAAAGGGGGTGAATAATTCAGAGGGCCTAATAATTCTGACTATATGGCCGCGCGGTGGCGCAGGAGGTAGCACAATCTCCTCACAGCAAGAAGGTTGCTGGTTCGAGCACTGGCTGGGTCAGTTGGCATTTCTGTGTGGAGTTTGCATGTTCTCCCCGTGTTGGCGTGGGTTTCCTCCGGTAGCTCCGGTTCCCCCACAGTCCAAAAACATGTGGTAAAGGTGAATTGGGTAGGCTAAATTGTCCGTAGTGTATGTGTGTGAATGAGAGTGTATGGATGTTTCCCAGTGATGGGTTGCAGCTGGAAGGGCATCCGCTGCGTAAAACATATGCTGGATAAATTGGCGGTTCATTCCGCTGTGGTGACCCCAGATTAATAAAGGGACTAAGCCAAAAAGAAAATGAATGAATGAACGAAACCAATCTTTTCTGGGATTTGGAGAACATTTTTACAAAAAAACATTTATAGACGAATTAGAACAGAACATCAGACATGGTGACAAATAATTCATTCATAAATCCTGATCAGAAATGCATCAGGGTAAGTAAATAAACCAACCTGCAGTAATAAACACACCAATCAATAACATGCTGCCTTCAAAAAAGCCCCAGAGAGACAGTGACATCCTACTGGGTTTAAATGACACATTTGTGGTGTATCAACAAGCCATAAATTTCACAGTGAATTTCAGTTTGTGCTTGTAAAGTAATCCCTCCCAACAGTGTGGTATAGAGTGAGAATCTCAGCCTGCCATTAGTGAAGCAGTTAAGAAGATGAGAACAGTCCCTATGCTCCCAAATCTGTCCCCAACGGCAACGGCACGTCCCTGTGTTCCCCTCACCTTCTTCATCTGCACACTTTGACAAGAGAGACCAGAATCCTGCTGATCTATTTGGCATCATCACTGAGTCACTCGCAATATGTAAATATAGGAGAGGGGATCTGCACCTTCATCCATTATAAATGAAGGAAACCCAAAGCTGGGAAATGGGTCCCTTTAACCGTCAGTCTTGGGCCCTTTGTGCCTGTGGCTACAAAGTCAAAAACTGTAGTTAGAGCAACTCACTATTTCATGATGGCTTATTCATAGCTTAAAAAATAAATAAATAAATAATGTTGTTCTGAATGCACAAAAAAAGATTGTGAAATGTGATATGTGAAATTTATTCTTTAACATTTGTGAAACTTTGTTCATTATATGCATTTAAGCATTAGGTATACTGTATGTGTACATTAAATAACACAATAATAAAAAACTTTAATGTGAAAGTGTGTGGCTCTTAATTTACTTTCATCAATTCACCATTTAAAAACTGTCCAATAAAATGTGAACCATATTATTCATTCATTTATTTTCTTTTCGGCTTAGTCCCTTTATTAATCTGGGGCCGTCACAGTGGAATGAACCACCAATTTATCCAGCATATGTTTTATGCAGCGAATGCAATTTTAGCTTACCCAGTTCACCTGTACTGCATGTCTTTGGATTTGTGGGGGAAACCGGAGCACCCGGAGGAAACCCACGTGAACGCGGGGAGAACGTGCCAACTCCACACAGAAATGCCAACTGACCCAGCCGAGTCTCAAACCAGCGACCTTCTTGCTGTGAGGCGACAACACCTACTGTGCCACCGCGTCGCCTGAACCATATTATATTAAAATAAATTAAAAAACAGTTGAAATCAGAATTATTAGCCCCCCTTTGATTTTTTAAAATATATTTTTTATATTTACCAAATGGTGTTTAACAGAGGAAGGAAATTTTCACAGTATGTCTGATATTTTTTTTCTTCTAGAGAAAGTCTTATTTGTTTTATTTTGGCTAGAATAAAATCTAGGTCTTGAAAAATATCTAGTAAAATATTATTTACTGTCATCATGGCAAAGATAAAATAAATCAGTTATTAGAAATGAGTTAAAAAACTATTATGTTTAAAAATGTTCTTCTCTGTTAAAAAGAAATTGTGGAAAAAAAAATAAACTGGGGGCTAATGATTCGGGGACCTAATAATTCTGACTTCAACTATATATATATATATATATATATATATATATATATATATATATATATATATATATATATATATATATATATATATAAAATATATATATAAAATATATATATAAAAAAAAAATATATATATATATATATATATATATATATATATATATATATATATATATATATAATATTGTTCACATTTTTTGATTTGTATTTAATTTAATTTTATTATATATTTCTATTTATTTCATTTTAGCACAGCTACTAATGTACAGCAATAACCATTCAACTTTTGGACTCTCATACAGTGGCAGGATTTCTTATTGAACAGAGATGGACAAATGTGAGCATTTGTAGTTGAAACTTATTTAATGGATTTGTCTATGAGTCGGGATTCAAACTAGGGATGCCTGAAGTGCAATGTTGCTATATGGCAATGCACTGCCAGTGAGGTTATCAGCAAGGGCATAGCAAGTGGTGCCCAATTAGGGCGTACTCTCACTAGGCACGGTTGCCTTGAACTGTTCCGAATCGTGATTGTCCCTCACCTCGGCCTGCACTCACACTGCATTTTTTACCTACCGAGCCGGAGCACGCTTACATCATCGATGATGCGACTCATCAGTTTAACAGAAGAGAAGCGCTCTCGCTCAACACAGTGGACATTGCTTTAGCGTTGCATATCGTTTTGTATTATTTTAGTCGTTTGGGGTGCAGTGACACACAGTTAAATATTTTGCCGAACAGATCCACCACTATTGACGCTCATAAATCATCATGCTGCAGGTATTAGGAGGTTTTCTGAAGGTGCAGCTGACGTGCAATGGGGGGTTTGCAATCTTTAATAAACTATGACAGATTGCGTTTATTGAAAAGTAAAAATGATTAATAAATTCAAATGAAACAGTCCCTTAAAAGTGATGCCGCGTCTTCAGTTTCATGCTCAGGCACAGTTTGCACTCACACTACAAGCGTACTGCGTCAAAGCCCAACCAAACCACGCTCTGGCACACCTCTTCCAACTGGACCAGGGCCGGCCAACTGAATCGTGCCTGGCCCCGATTCGGAGCACTCACACTTGTCAATTGAACCAGGAAATGCGCCCTGGCACAGTTTGGATAGGCTAGTGTGAGCAGGCCCTCAGTGACTATTTTGTGTAGCTAGCTATGATTTAGCTGATTGAGCTAGCTATGAATTATTCAGGGGGAGGGTGGACTTTTACATGACAAAGAAATAAATAAAAATGAAGAATAGTTTAAATTTAATTATTCTAATTATTAATTATTCTCTTTAACCAAAGAGAAATGTTTTAATTGAATGAAATAAGAAAATAATTCAAATTAACTGACAAAAACCATTAAATGATCACCTAATTCTAATGAACCATCCAGTCAATATTTAATAGTCCAAACTATTAAATATCTAGGCAACTTAACCCTCTACCCCATGGTGTCACCATATGGCAACATGATATTTATGTTCATTTCCCTGCCACTGTTTCTTTAAGACCAACGTTCAAATTTTTGTGATGGAAAGAAAAGACCTTAATGTAGCCAATGATGTGCTTTGGTTAAGTCACATGACATGCTGTGTTTTTCTGTAGTGCAATTTCTGACAGACTGGCATTTATTTTGAGTAATTGCTGAATGCAAATGTAAACATCAATAAAAACAAAATATCAAATTATGTCAGATCCACAAAAAAAAAAAAAATGAAACATCACCTCCAGTAAGTTATGATGACATATTCACAACTCAAATTTGTTTTTATCAAATTAGTTTTTTGTAAACTGATCAAATGTATGTGTTGCCAGATGGCAACACTGTCCAATAGTAAAACATGCAATATTGCAATAGGTTAGCTAGCTAGCAAGGTCAACAGTTAACTAATTACGTTGTAATAATAACAGCATGAATGCTAGTAATATAATGTTGATTAGTTGTATATTAATGGAATTTGCATTATGGATAAAATCTATGAATACAGGGAACAGTGTATTAGTGAGCACCACCATGTTCTATGGTGAGTGAAACAAGAAAAGGACAGAACTGGCTCCTGCTGCAGATGAAAGTGATGATGAGACGGGATTTAGTGACCATGAGAATGATGCAGATTAGACATTTGATAAGAGCAGTGATGGATTCAAGTAAGTTAGCTCTGAGGCAGATAGGACAGGCGTAGTAGAATAAAATATATAAACAATGTTTGCTAGTAGCCATATTATTCTGATGCATCTGGATATACTAGACTTGTTACTTATTTGTTATAATATTTACTGGAGAAAATATTTATATTTACTGTATGTTGTATACATGATAATACAATATTATGATTGGTTTCAATAATATTCAGCAAAAAAGAATGGAACAATGAAAGCTGTTGGAATATCAGCTGTTGGAAAGTATGTATAAGGTGTCATTTATAAGTACTGTGTTAAAGCTTATAATACTGCAACACTAATTAAATAATTTCAAACAACATAATTATTAATTAAGGAAAGCTCTACATTTGAAATGTCTAAGTTAGATCCACTGTTGGACGTTGTTGCCATATGGCAACATATCATAAAGTACTTTAAAAAAAGAAACCTTTCCAAAATATTTTTTACAGCACTTCAAGTTAAGCCATTCTAAGAAAAGAAAAACAAGTCAAATATTTTTTCATAAATCTATCATAATGTGTGCAGTAGAGGGTACTCCACATGACCTCAGCCAACAAATAATTAGTCTACCTGAAACAATCAGTCATTTTCAGTACAACAAACATTATATTATTCTTTTCAACAGTCCAGCTCTATTCACACCATGATATATTGAGAAGGTCATAAGTGACACAGAAAGCAAGCTATTGTATAGGAGTCATTTGCTGTGTATTAGTATTTGTGCCAATGAACCGTTTAAAAAACAACCTGTTCTTTGCTTATTCTGTATGCCTCAATCTAATGAATGCCAAAAGATTACAGTAATTTTCAGGATATGTCACATCTTTTTTTATCATCTGAAATGTGTTGCTTCTTAAATTCCAATGTGACTTATGTAGCACAATTAACATAGAGCTACAAAAACATGCGCAAATTGCACACACACTGGGATTTGTGCTGAATGAGAGTGTCACATACTTTATTTTGCATTTCCCACATGCTAACAGTTTTGCTACAAATAAATTTGTAAGGGCTTGATGGTTATAACAAAAAGTTTGAAGTCAGTATCATTTCTTTTTCAATTCATAATTATATGTTACTATCTTTTTTCCTTTTTTTTTGATCTTCAAAAATGATTTACCATTTCAGTACAAAAACCTTTGTTTATTGCATCAGATAGGGTGAAACACTATATACATCCTATATGCACACTAAATTTGTCAAAAAATTCAATATTTCAAAAGACTTACAGCCTGTTTCGTCACAGTACAGTACAGTAATACTTAACACCTAACCTATGTCAAATAAGGGTATTAGTATTGCCAGTGGAAATGCAAGTCCTGAGTGACCTGAATACAACTGTATTGTACTGTACTGTATTGTAGTGTCAGCCTGTCCAACAGCCAACACAGGTGGACCTTCAAGGGCCTTGTGGATGTCTTCTCAACCTGTTTATTGTGACTATTTCTCAGTATTTGCTCTTGCATTATTGTGTTCTCGTGAAATGACAACATTTGTTGCTGCAGTATTGTTGTACTTCTAAGCTGTAAATTCAAAAACGTGCCAAGTACAGTTTAAATCCTTGAATGCGTTCATGTGCTGTCACTTATTGAAAATGCATCAAGACAGGCATCCAAATGCATTATAAACAAACAGCAAAAGGTACCTGTAGAAGAGGAAAATATCTATTTATTTTATTTGATTTATCTGTTACATGTCTGGGGGCTCATCCCTCATCCCCTTTCAATTTTTGTTTGCTCTCTGTTGGCCTTATAAAATCCAGGTATACTGATAGACTTGCAGAGTTTTCAGAGTTGAACCAAAGATGAACCATTGAGGGTGTATGTGCTCCAGTGACGAGTCGGACCAGACTGGTCTCTTGCCACTGCTCTCTGTTTTTTGGTGATACTTGTACAAACATTGTTTGGTAACACTTTATTTTGATGATCCATTTTGATATTAGTAGACTGTCTGCTTAATATCTGTTGATACTGCTCCTTTAACAGACATTTAACTGACTATAAGAAACCTTGCAAGTAAATGTCAACTTACACTAATCATAACCCCGAACTAACATGTAGATACAATGTAACTTAAATTAATCACATTGTTTGACTGAGTTTCTTTCTGGCACATGTTCAGAACTTCCTAACACAGCTATTTAAAACAGTCCAGAGCAAGTAAAAATAAAGTAGGTCACATGACTTCCATCTTCCATCCTCTGTTATATAAGAAACATGTGCTATACCATCTGTATGTTTTCTTAGAGAGCATAGTTGAATTGTAGATAGGCGGATGTGACGAGGAAGAATTTATTTGGCAACACTTTACTTGAAGGGGTGTTCATAAGACTGTTGTTAAACCTTCATAATCATGACAAGACACGTGTCATCTAGGTGAATGAGATTTTATGCATGCTTATAACAATTGTAATTAGGTGTCATTCATTCAGTTATGTCATTTTAATTACAATGACGAGATTGCTTGTTATGACAACTTTACATAAACAAATACATCACAACCTGTTTTTATCTTTGTCATGATAACATTACTTCAAGTCAAAGAAAATATGTTGATAAATATTGTCACATTCTGTGGTGGGGAAAATCAGCGAGGACTCAAGTGCAGGGAGAATTATGGGTTTTATTTATAATAAAATAAAATAAAACACAAAACAAACTACTAACATTAACAAAACACACAAACTTCACTGGGCAGGCTGGCAGGGATGGACAGACAGGACAAAGCAGCAGATGCATGTTTCATCTCAGCGCCAACCAAAACCAAAACCAACTAGACTGAGATGCTGAGAATGAAACAGCGCGATGCCGACAGAACAAACACAAACACGAGTAAAAGTGCGCGTGTCTCAAGCACGCCCAGTCCTCATGCGGGAGTGCGCACGGCCTGAGCACGCTCATGACGGCACTCATACAGAGACACACAATGACAGAAAACGAGTGCTCAACTCGAGAAAACTCAAGCCGAGCACAACATACAGGACAAGACAGAACTAGTGTCTGGACTTTACTACACTGGCCCACAAAGCAAACGGACTTGGCCCAAATGTGGTCTCATAATGGCACTGCTGGCGTGTTGCCAGCACTGGCATGCATAATGTCAGCCAAATGTGGGCCATGCATGGCAATGATGGCACTGCATGCATGACGGCAAACTACATTTGGGCCAGTTGTGGGTGGGAGGTGTGTGGCCCAGATCAGTGTAGCAATTGCTCAAATTTTTGAGGCAACATTAGGCTGGGTTATGGCTCAGTTTTTTGGGTTTCTGGTTAAAGTATAAACTTATAGCTGAGAATCGGTAACAATAATAAACCTGTTTTAGCCCAGTTCAGGGCCAGTTAAGGGTGATAAATTGATTCGGGCCGGTTATGGCCCATGTGTGGCCCTTGTCTTTAATCCAGTTGTGGGCCACTTCAGGACCGTCATTCTTTGTGGTACTTGGGCCAAGGGAAAAGTTATTGTGTGGCCTGGAGCTGGGCCAGAAATATTTGCTATGTGGGGGAGTGGCAGAACCCTGACAAATATGAGTACTACTTGCAAACTTATTTGTGTAAATATGATATGTTTTTAATACATGTAGTATATGTTGAATCTGTTACAAATAATAGATTTATACACTTAAATATACTCCTAATTTTTATGATCTCAACCTGGGCTCCAAAATAATATGGGCTAGCACTGATTGTACTGTTCTGAGCTATACCGTTCAGTAGAAGCTAGGCATTTTTTGACCTCGGCACACATTCATGAGAATACAGGGGTTCTTTCAATAATATTATCCATTTTGTATTTTCCAAATTGTTCCAAATCACTTGTGAGTAAAAACCGCAATAAAAAAAATCTCTTTCACTGGAATAGCAACAAATTCTAACCCTGATAACAGTCAAGAGCTTTTTGTCTGAGGTTTTACAGGTAAAGACAGCAGCATAGCTCTCATTATGTTTTCAATATCAGAGCTTTCCCACAGGTTTGCCTAAAGCTGTCAGATCCTCAACTTTGACAGCTCAATTAGGTTTGAAAAACGAATGCAGGTGACGTTAATTATCAAGAGTTAACACATGCACACACCTCCCTTCACAGGCTCATTATAATGTAACACAATGGCCATTTTCTTTCTAACTTGAAGACTGTAGCTATGTTTCCATCCAAAGATGCAAATTAAATTTTTGCACAAAACTGAAATTTCACATAAAACATTTGCGAAGAAAATATAATTTGTGCCAAATAACATAAAATTGACTTTGCTGCAGGAGAAGCATTGCACACAAAAAGACAAAACAAAATGTAAAAAAAGTGGCTTTTGGTGGTATGAGACTCTCCTTGGGAGCACAGCCGCTCAAGACAGTTCTGAAGTAATACTGAACCACTTTGATGACAGACTTTGGCTAAGACATTTTAGAATGACCAACAAAACATTTCAGGTTTTTTATAATGTGGTTGGTCTTCTTATTTGTTCGCGTTCATTTTTGTTATCACAGTATCTGTTCAAACAAAATCACACTTATGCTTTTTTATCAGATAAAAAGTTTATCCTACTTAGTTGTGTTCATAGGTTTTTTATGTGCATTTTCAAAATGTATGCGCATCTTGGCATTTCCATTAAGCATTTTTTATTCGCATATCCAAGACCTGCATTACATAAGATAAAAAAAAGCATGTTTAATGCTTAAAAGCAGTGAAAAAACTAAATTAATTTTGCCCTTGTCAAAAAAATGAGGCATGCTTGAAAGTGAACAGTTGGAGAGACCAGCAAACATCCAGCATCAGCCCTCATACACACCTATAGTTAATGAGTGCACTCTTCGGGTAATGAGCTGGCTCAGTCTCAGACTACATAAACAGAAAGCTGGTGTGGGGAGCCCGATTTGAGTGACAGGGTCACACACCTCGCCTTTAGCTGAATTAAAAGAGGATCGCCAGTGACGGTGCGCAATATTGCGATGCCCGTTTGCATATGTGCAGTGATATTAAAAGGGATCAGATTCATCTAGTGAGACACAACAATCAACGTGAAGGGAACAGCATGGTTTAATATCACAAATTACTCCCAGGGAGTGACCTCCTCGCTTTGAGCTTGATTAGAGAGCCTTAATTAGTAGGGATTCCCAACTCTCTGCATCCCTCCATCTTCTTTTTCTCCTTTTCTGCTGACGTAGAGCTGGGGGTTTAGTCACAAATTCAATATTTACCTTGCACTACTGCGCTTGTACTGAATCAGGTGGGGGAATGAGTGAGAACAGGGGTGGGGAGTGATGAAATTAATAAAAACTGCTCTTCAGGATTCAGGTGCAAACCAATTTACAAGCTGGCATTTAAAGGACTTTAATTAATATTTTGTCACAGATGAAAATCAATGTGTTTAAAAGCCTTGCTAATGAATATACACATAGTTCAGCCATGCAAGTTTTCCAGCAAAAAAGGTGGAAAGTCCATTTCATGACCTGTAGGAAAAGCTGAGGTGCTCAGTAAGTTTAATTTCAAAACTAATTCAAATAAAAATAATAATATAAACAAAAAATAATGTTATAACTATAAAGAACAAGTTACCATGTCATGTGGTTGAACCGCAATTTCACAAGCTACCTAGCAAACTGACCAACATAGGCTTATTCTGAAAACGTAGCCCTATAGACATTTCCAAAAATCGTACATTTTGTAGCTAGAAGTACGTATGGCTGCATTTCATTTTTAAAATTAATGCTACAGGGCAGTATGGTACCATTACTTTTCGCTCTTACCAGCTGACTGCTTTCCTCTGTATGTTGGTGGACTTGAGAAGTAGAGAGGAGTTTACCACAACGAGTCCGGTGAAGAACGGTTCCAGAAAGCAGGTAAGACAAAAGAAGAATCCAGAAAATGATCTGTAGTAAAAATATGTAGTAAAAATCAGACGAGGGCTTTTCTTTTTCTCGGTTGCTTTTGAAAATTGTTGGTTGGGTTTAGGGAAGTGGGTAAATCAATATAATTGGTTAGGTTTAGGGAAGAAGGAGAGTGGATCAGTCGATCAGCCAGTCGACAGCAGCTTCTGGTGGGTTTACACGAGGCACGAATGGCACTCGCGAGAGAAATTTGAGATCTCAAAAAATGTACACAGCGGCCTCTGGTGGATTCACGAAAACAAAAAATGCAAAACAATTGTAGCCCCTGGGACATATCTGGCGTTCTCCAGAAATGTATATAGAGGTACGTTTTCAGAATGAGCCTGGGTTGACCACAAGTTGTTTTTGTGCAATGTATTTGGTGCTGCGGTCAGAACCATGCAAAATAACCCACAATTTGTCAATAATATGTCTTTGTAAATGTCAGTAGTGTGAAAAAGAACAAATGTTGGTGATGGAAGGCCTGCAGAGCCAAATTAGGGGAGACCCTTGAAATGTACATGGAACATTCCTGGGGTACGAGAAAATGTTGACGATACCTGGAGCGAATTCCAGATACGAAGGGGCCACTGAAATAGCTAGCAAATTGCTCACTTTTTTCAGAGGGGTAATGTGCAGAAGAACGATGACCTTGTGGGTCAGAAATTCGGACTCTCTAAATGAAATACCTCATGCCAACGGAATGGCATGAACATACACTTAGGTTGGAGTCAACCTAATAGTAAAGCACTGCAGAAGAAAATCCAGGACTGAGCCAAACAGCAGTTCACCAGATCTAAGTTGTACTGAACACACCAGGGGCCTCATGTATCAACGCAGATTTCACGCTCACGTTTGGATTTACTAACGATGAAATGAACGTGAGAATGTGCGTTGGTCCACGCCAACTTCATGTCTGGCGTACGTGTATTTCTTGTGTGTGTTTGTTTTATTTCCATTGGCGACTCCTAGAGGCAATTGTGTTAAATTGCACACTACAAAAGTATCTTTGAGCCGTGCAATGCCAGCTGTATGGGAAGAGATCATCCGCATGTCTAGCAGGTGTATATAAGGTTTCCATACCATACAGTTGACCAGCCAAACATTAAAGCACAATTTGCAGTGATCTGCGGTTTTCCCAATGTAATCGGAGCGATCTACTGCATGCGATGTTTACATCGCACTATTTCTTTTTTAATTCCTTCACAGTGCGATGTTCAGACCCCACTGTGTTAACCACGTCAGCTAAACTCTTCCACTCAATTTTTTTTTTTGTTATTAATTAATTAATTAAAAAGTTGTTTCTGCTCAATTATGCTTCTTTCTGCAGACGAACAATGTTTTTGAAGTGTTTCAGTCAGGTTTCAGAGCTATTAGTTCTACTCGATCTTAGTGCGGCATTTGACCACGGTATCCTCATTAATCGCTTAAAGTCTACAGGTGTCCAAGGACAGGCTCTACAATGGTTTAAGTCATACTTAGCTGACCGTTACCAGTTTGTGAATATTAATGGACAGCCTTCACAAATCAGCCCAGTAAAATACGGGGTGCCTCAAGGATCAGTTTTAGGCCCTTTGCTGTTTACAATATACATGCTACCCCTGGGAGACATTATTAGAAGACATGGGATCAGCTTTCACTGCTATGCAGATGATACTCAATTATATATTTCAACTAAACCTGATGAGACGTCTAAACTGTCCAAGCTAACTGAGTGTATTAAAGATGTTAAAGACTGGATGACCAACAATTATCTTCTCTTAAACTCAGACAAAACAGAATTATTACTTATTGGGCCTAAATCCTGTACACAGCAGATCTCACAACTTGACCTACAATTAGAGGGATACAAAGTTAGCGTTAGCTCTACTATAAAAGATCTGGGTGTCATATTAGACAGTAATTTAACTTTTAAAAATCATATATCCCATGTCACAAAAACTGCTTTCTTTCATCTGAGAAATATCACTAAGTTACGAAGTATGCTATCCATCTCAGATGCAGAAAAGCTAGTCCATGCTTTTATGACTTCTAGGCTGGACTACTGTAATGCACTGTTTGCTGGCTGCCCAGCATCCTCCATTAACAAACTTTAATTAGTACAAAATGCAGCTGCCAGAGTTCTTACTAGGTCTAGAAAATTTGATCACATCACCCCAATTTTATCCTCCTTACACTGGCTGCCTGTTAAGTTTCGTATTGAATTTAAAATATTGCTTCTTACATATAAAGCTTTAAATAATCTAGCTCCTGTTTATCTAACCAATCTTCTGTCTCGCTACAATCCAACTCGCTCTTTAAGATCTCAAAACTTAGGGCTTCTGGTAGTACCTAGAATAGCAAAGTCGAGTAAAGGAGGTCGAGCCTTCTCGTTTATAGCTCCTAAACTCTGGAATAGCCTTCCTGATAACGTACGAGGCTCAGACACACTCTCCCAATTCAAAACTAGATTAAAGACCTATCTGTTTAGTAAAGCATACACTCAGTGCACCACTTAGCGGGCTTCTACACAGGTTCTGCATCTTGTTTATATACACTATGAACAGCAGCTACGCTAATTATTTTCTTTATTCTCCATTTCCACCTGGGGATACTCTTCCCGAGGCCCTCAGACTATGCAGAGTAACTGATTCGATCCATGATCAACGACGAGATGATCCCAAGGTTTCCATATCCTGGACCAGGCCGTATCCTGAGCAGCTACTGTGGTGGTCATGGAGGAGTGGAGAACATGAGACTGATTCCTGTGATGCTCCAGAGACAGACGAGTCTTCGCTGACGCCAGCTTCCAGCCTCCGCCACTGAGACTGCAGCTCTGCACAAGACGTTTGGCCAGCGGAGAAATTAAAATGGTCGTGCCCAACTGAGCCTGGTTTCTCTCAAGGTTTTTTTTCTTCACTTTCGCCATTTAGTGAAGTTTTTTTTTCCCTCTCCGCTGTCACCACTAGCTTGCATGGTTCGGGATCTGTAGAGCTGCGCATCGTTGGATTTGCTCTTCAGTATTTGGACTCTCAGTAGTGATTATTAAACCACACTGAACTGAGCTAAACTGAACTGAACTTAAACACTACAAACTGAACTTCACTGTTCCAATTTACTATGACCTTTTATGTGAAGCTGCTTTGAAACAATCTACATTGTATAAGTGCTATACAAATAAAGGTGAATTGAATTAATTCTGGAGGACAAACTTGCAAATAACACCGTTTATCTCTGGTCTACCACCGAAAGGAGCACTTTCAATTCAAATTCTTTTCAAAGTTTCTCTTTTTGCTTGCTTTTGCCAATGCTTTTTCGTTTGATTTTGCCAAAGTAGAGTCATTACCATATTTATTAGGGGGAGGAGGTAGGGAGGGGTTTTGCACTCGTGCACGTGCGCTCAGTTTCACGTTAATTCGGATGTACAAAGAGAATATGCGTGGGATTCAGCGTACGCAGTGTTTCATACATTCATATATTCAACGCAAGTCTTCGTACATGAGGCCCCAGGTTTCAAATTCCAACACACCAATTTTCACTTTGTGATCTATATCTTTTTTTAGATCTTTTTATAGGGAGCTCTAGAGTTAAGTATGGTCTGTACAGTCTCAAACCTTAACAGACCAACATTCAATAAGGTAGGCCCCCTCAGAGGCCACACCCACAGCTTCCATAGATCTAGATGGGAGTGGACAATCTCCCTGTTTGTTTGTGATAGAAGGTCTCTCTTGATTGGGATTTCCCACAGGAGGCTGTCCAGGAGAGTCAGAAATTTCGAAAACCATACTTGGGCCAGTCAGAATGGGGCTACCAACTGTTGGCAAAGCCCATCTAACTGGGCCATCTCGACAACTGCTGGGAGCAGGGAGATTGGGGGAAAGCTATATAGACAAAGCCTTGGCCACATCTGCACCATGGCAAGGGTGCTGGATTTGTCAGGAAGAACCACATATGACAGTGGGGGGTTTCTCGAGAGGTGAAGAAATCTACAACAGCTTTGCTGAACCTCTTCCATTTGGATTGCACCACCTACGGGTGGAGCCTCCATTCCCCATTCAGATGACCTGGGATGTATACTGCTCAAAGAGAGAGCAGTTTCCCTTGACTTAACAGGAGGATCTTCTGGGCCAATGTGCACAAATGGAATGAGCTGAGACCGTGGCCCTGGTTCTGAGCCACCACAAAAGTAGTCTTAACTACAGCAGACCAAACAATACTATGTTGAATGCTACTGCCATCAGATTTAATAGTCTCTAAAACAGTTTTACAGCGATAGCCAGGCCTAGCTAGGCTCTGCTTTACAGCTAAGAAGGATTGGTTCAATCTAAAGTGGGGACAGACATGCACTCATCGTCATGGAGTTCCAAAATACCTAAGAAAGTGGTTGTCCTTACTGGTACAAGCACACTTTTATTTCTGTTCAACCACAACCCCAGTTTTTTTTTACATGAACAAGAATGACATCTTGATCTTGATGGACCACCATATCCTTCGACCAAGCTAATATAAACCAGTTGTTTAGATAATTGAGGATTTGTATTTCTTGCAGCCAAAGCAGTTTTGGAGCCGCCTCAACAACCTTCATGAAGGTGCAGGGTGAGAGTGCCTTCAGGTATATCATGACAAACCAATCCTTAGACTGAGTTTGTGCAACAATCATGCTATGAATATGATCATGATATGAGAACATGAATATGAGAACATGAATATTCTGACCATCTGATTTAGTTGCCTTAAATCGAGGAGCGGACATAGTCCTCCATTCTTCTTTTGAACTATGATCTAATGTCTGTAAAAGCCTGACTCCAGTTTGAGAGGGAGGCATCAGTCTACTTCTAGCATTACCAAAGCCCACTCTCACTAGAGTGTGAAGCTCCCCGTTGAACTGGGGTGGGCGTGATTTCAAACTAATACCTTTAATTGTTTTTTTTTTATTGTTAACAGGAGCTACTATGAGACATTTGGCAGGAGTTCCCATTGTGCCAGAAATGTCTCCCAAGGGTACCAGCCTCTCGCGACTTCAATTCGACTACAATTTCCATTAAAACAAATTTCATTTTTATTATAACCATTCAAATTATTACAAATTCCAAACTGGTTTTATTGGGGTTTTTTCAGCAGGGTGGTTTATGCTGATGCACTTAGCAGCCATATTGGATTCTGAAGTCAGGTCCTGAAGATTGACACTGACATGTAATAATGGTATTTACTTACCCTGTTGTACATTCAACAAGTAAATCAGCTCATCATTTGTGAGTTAATAAAGCTAGTAAAAATTAGTATCTATAACCAGAGGTTACTAACAAAACCTGTATATTAATAACTTGGAGTTCTTAAATCAGGGAACATAAAAAATGTAGTACTCTGTTTTACTTTAATGATGCGTTTAAGATGGATTTAGTATTTAAGCATTTAACTTAGTTAGTAATTAGTTTCCACATAGGAATGTAAACAGGCTTTTTAGAAAATTCTAATTTTGTTTGAGTTCAGTGTAATAAAATATTTAAGCTGACTTAACTAAAATCTCAACTTGTAAAATTGGGAATACTTCCTTAATCTTCATTTACTGTTACTCAATTTTATTAGTTTTTAACTCAAGGCAATCAGTTTCCACAAGTTTGTCAAATAATCTCAAATAGCATAATTTACAGTGCATAGACCACAATAGAATAGAATAGAATAGAACAGAATAGAAGGTGGCACGGTTGGTAGCGCTGTCGCCTCACAGCAAGAAGGTTGCTAGTTTGAGCCTTAGCTGGGTCAGTTGGTATTTCTGTGTGGAGTTTGCGTGTTGTCCCTGTGTTTGCCTGGGTTTCCTCCGAGTGCTCACAGTCCAAAGACATGCTCTATACGTGAATTGGGTAAGCTAAATTGTCCGTAGTGTGTGTGTGTGAATGAGAGTGTGCAGGTGTTTCCCAGTGATGGGTTGCAGCGGGAAGGACATCTGCTGCGTCAAACCTATTCTGGATAAATTGGCAGTTCATTCATGATTAATAAAGGGACTAAGCCAGAAATGACTGAATTAATGAGAATAGATAAGAATAGAATAAAATAGTAACGTATACTTTGTATTAATTATGTGTAATTTTTTTATTTTTAAGTATACAAATATATCATCATCCTCATCAGCCGCAACTAAGGTTCATTGTATGATTAAATCTGAATGCAAATTTTGATTGGAAATTGTACCACCAACAAGACATGATTAATCATAAGCCTGGAAAAAGAAGAATTAGGGAACAGACAGAAATCTGCAAACATTGGCTGACCTAGAAATCTGCTATTGAGAGAGAAGTCCTGAAGATCAAAGAGACACCAATCCACAAATACTAAACCATTGAACTAGAAGCACCAGTGAAAATATACCTGAAGAAATATGTTTTCTCTTCCAGTCAGGATAACTGTGAATCACTTGGCCAGAACTTGCTCGTACAGCTCAGTTTGGTCAGTTTTGTAGGCCTCAGAGTTTCTCCAACCCCTCAGGAGGTAAAAGGAAGTCAGACGTAAGCATGTGACCTACTAGGGGAACTGTTCTTGTGGCTCTTTTCACCTGCTACAGCTCTCCAGGGTGAAAGGTCAACTGTCACAGGGGCCAGGGAGGTTCCCCGTGGGGCTTGCAGCCTGAAGAACTTCTCTTGAAGCTGAGACACCTCTGCCTGGTTTCACAGCGCTGCCCCAAACTGCCCTGGGGCATGAATGCAATTCGGTATTTATGGGACTGCTGGGCTATCGCTGGACGTACAAACCGCAATCCCTGCCTCTGTCCCAAAGGAGAGTGCCTCATCACCCTCCTCTGAAAGTAAGCTGCTGGGGCCTGCCCTAAAGTCCAGAGATTTATCAACATCCTGAATCTTTATGTTATGTCCACCCTAAATATTGATAGGTGAGGGGGGAAAGCTATGCTATATTGAGATCATTATTAAATAATAGCTGAAGCCACAGAATGTGATCTTTGCTCAGCTACTGCATAAATCATAGCAAAACTGAAGTGGTGGTTTATCTCATCCCACACATACAAAAAGACTTTTATAATGAGGACCTCTGTAAAAGACATAGCTTAAAACCCCTGGTTTCACAAACAAGGCTTAAACCAAGAGAAACTTGCACTGACTGACCCTGAAGTCCATGTGAAATCAAAATTTACAATGTTTGTTTTAGTAGCACGCAATGCTTTTCTTTAGGTTAACAAATAATCTGTTAATCCACTGAAATAACCATAGAGTGTAAAAGGTATGAATGTAGTATCCATGACATCACCCATAGGTTTCTGAGCGCAAATTTTTTTTGTTCGTGTGTCATTGCACCCACTGGAGGTGACCAAATAAGGGTAAAGAGGCAGAGCGTCAGTGGAGCTACAAACGCCTGCTAGCATTTTGCTTAGACAGGCTTTTCTTTGGGAGAAACACTTAATAATTCATTCCCTGCGACTCGTTTGTGTTCTGACCACATGTGCTTGGTTGTGTACTATATCAATAAAGTGTTTAGTCTTTTTAAAACACTGTTGTAATACATTGAGCCACTAAACATTGTTCTTATGACATTTTTTCTACAGGAGGAAAACGCTAATTACTTTCAAATACTTCAAATATTGTTAATAATTGCAAGGTTATTTATGAAATCCAGGCTATAACACTGTATGACAACGTTTCAGATGACTGTTCTAGAGCCTACAGCAAATCAATCTTTCAGATTCTGGAGTGCAATCAAGTTCTAAAGAAAATTTATAAATGATAAATTATCTTAAATAAAACAAATACATTTATAGAGATGGTATATTCGTTCATTTTCTTTTCGGTTTATTCACTTTATTAATCTGGGGTCGTCACAGTGGAATGAACCGCCAACTTATCCAGCATATGTTTTATGTAGCGGATGCCCTTCTAGCTGCAATCCATCACTGGGAAACATCCAGACACTCTCATTCACACACATACACTCCGGACAATTTAGCTTAACCAATTTACCTATACCACATGTCTTTGGACTTGTGGGGGAAACCGAACAACCCAGAGGAAACCTATGCGAACGCGGGGAGAACATGCAGACTCCACACAGAAATGCCACCTTACCAAGCCAAGGCTCTGACCAGCGATCTTCTTGCTGTGAGACGACAGCACTACCTATTGCGCCACCGCATCGCCCTTATAGAAATCGTATATACAGTGCATCCGGAAAGTATTCATATTGCTTCCCTTTTTCCACATTTTTTACGTTACAGCCTTATTCCAAAATGGATTAAATTTATTTATTTCCTTAAAATTATACACACAATACCCCTTAATGACATTGTGAAAAAATATTTTCGGAAATTGTTGCAAATTTATTAAAATAAAAAAACTGAAAAATCACATGTACTGTACATACAGTAATTATTCACAGCCTTTGCTCAATACTTTGTTGATGCACCTTTGGCAGTAATCACAGCCTCAAGTCTTTTTGAATATGCCACAAGCTGGCACACCTGTCTTTGGGAATTTTTACCCATTCCTCTTTGCAATACCTCTCAAGCTCTATCAGGTTGGATGGGAAGCGACGGTGGACAGCCATTTTCAGATCTCTCAAGAGATGTTCAATAGTATTTAGATCATGGCTCTGGCTGGGCCACTCAAAGACATTCACTGAGTTGTTGTGAAGACACTCCATTGATATTTTGGTGGTGTGCTTTGGGTCATTGTCCTGCTGGAAGATGAACCACTGCCCTAGTCTGATGTCAAGAGCACTCTGAAGCAATTTTTCAAAACATCCCCACAGCATGATTCTGCCACCACCATGCTTCACTGTAGGGATGGTATTAGCCTGGTGATGAGCGGTGCCTGGTTTTCTCCAAACATAATGCCTGGTATTCACTCCAAAAAGTTACATTTTAGTCTCATCAGACCAGAGAGTTTTGTTTCTTATGGTCTGAGAGTCCTTCAGATGCTTTTTGACAAATTCGTGGCGAGAAGTGGCTTCCCTCTGGCCACTCTACCATACAGGCCTGATTGGTGGATTGCTGCACAGATGGTTGTCCTTCTGTAAGGTTCTCCTCTCTCCACAGAAGAACGCTGGAGCTCAGACAGAGTGACCATCGGGTTATCGATCACCTCCCTGACCAAGGCCCTTCTCCCCTGATCACTCAGCTTAGATGGCCGGGCAACTCTAGGAAGAGTCCTGGTCGTGCCAAACATCTTCCACTTATGATGATGGAGGCCACTGTGCTCATTGGAACTTTCAGAGTAGCAGAAACTTTTCTGTAACCTTCCCCAGCCTTGTGCCTCGAGACATCCCTGTCTAGGAGATCTACAGACAATTCCTTTATCTTCATGCTTGGTTTGTGCTTTGACCTGCACTGTCAACCCTGGGACCTTATATAAACACAGGTGATTTTTCAGCTTTTTTATTTTTAATAAATTTGTAACAATTTCAAAAAAATCTTTTTTCACATTGTCATTATGGGGTATTGTGTGGAAATAAATGAATTTAATCCATTTTGGAATAAGGCTGTACCATAAAAATGGGAAAAGCGATGCGCTATGAATACTTTCCGGATGCACTTTAAGTATATAATTTCACTCACCTGGGAAATGAAGACTACTTGAATGGTTTGTGAGCACAATTAAGTGCACACAGCATGCCATATTATATGATAATTGTAGGAAATAATTCCAAAAGGCAATTGACTTTGTAAAGTCAAAAACAAAACAAAAATACGACATATATGCTGATTTCATCGGCTAATCAGCCGGAATCAGCTAAGGTGACGAGACAGCGACCAGCGAGACCTAGCTGTCACTCAAGTGGCCACGCCCTTAATTTTGCAAACTTAATATAACTTAAAAAAAACTAAACGGATGACTTAAAAAAAAATAAAAAATTCACCTCCCTCACAGAAGGGTAATATTAACTATATGCACCAAATCATCTTTTGTAACAGGCTGTAAACATGTTTTTATCAGCTGTAAAATTGGCCAATTTACCATTGCAGTCAGAGAACATCTGGATTTCCTGGAGCCAACCCCCAAAGGCGAGTCGATGAATTGCAGTTTCAGTTACTTCCGTATAGGCTTCACGATGGAGAGCGGGAGGTTGCCGCTTGGAAATAACTTTGTTTTGGTAATATTCAATCAAATCTGACCACTTGCTTCCATGTTTGGAGTGGCGGTCCTTCTCCTGCAATCCTTCCCTTCAGCCACAATATTCTAAACCAAGCCACTTTTACTGTTAGCTTGCTATGGGAAAATGTACAAAAATAAAGGCTTGTCCTTGCTCAATTTAAAATTTCAGTTGGAAGTACATTGACAATAGTAGTTTCTTCAACTTCTGGTTCATGCAGATTTTAAAGTTAATCAGTGGCTTTATTTTTTCTCGAAATGGACAACAGTAATGTTTGTCTGTTTGTTTTATTTTTTTCCAAGGCAAATTTATTTAAAAACTCACTTTAATGTGTGTGTTTTTTTAAGGCGGTTCATTCCATTGTGGCGACTCTATGGTCTAATCTTGGTTTGACTGAGACTTGTCTTTAAAACCAGATAATTAGTACTAACCTAGTTTAGTAATTTTGCTGTAGTATTGAATCATGAAACATCGCGTGCATGTAAAATTTGAAAATGTTAATACAACAGACTGCTTTGGTGACTATGACAACTATTTTAATGTTGTATTGCTTTTTTCTTTTTTTTGAGGGGTCAACCTGGATTGAGCCCTGAAATCTTAATGAAGGCAAATGTACTGTATGGTAACTACAGTATAGTGTTTCAGTTTTTCTAAAATGACATCCCCTCACAAAAAAAAAAAAAAAAAAAAGATATTGCAATATATCACCTTTCTTACAATATTGCAACACATCACAATATATTGTATCATAACCTCTGTAAAGTGATACATGTCCTATCATTAGATTCCATACACAGCCTGAACCAGTCTGGAAAAGCTCAAGATTTTTAGTGCAAAACTTTTTAAAGATTTTTATGGTCTCAAAAGACCAGAATATATGATGCACTTCGAGAACTTTTTTAGCACTTTTGTTGTATTTTTATGGAAAACAACAACGAGGCCATTCTTCAACATTTTGCCTTTTGACGTCCATCGAACGTTTACAGGATTTGATTAAAAAACCTTATATCTTTTTAGGTGAACTATTGCTTTAAGGCCTCGGCTGACGACAATCAAAGACGGAACTGCGATATCCTCTATTTTTTCAACCCTTGCATGATTAATGGAGCAGTTCTGCAATCTACTTACTCAGAACTAAAACTGTTTGCTCAGTCCGCGCTTACAAAAAAAGGAAACATATTTGCAAAAATAAATGTTGGTGAGTGCTAGAAGAGGCCGATTATGTATGTCTCGGGCAAATTGGTGGTAATGAGTCAAGAGACTGAGCTGGTTCACATATATTAAAACAGCGATCATTAAGGCATTTGGGCTTAGATTAATCCTGTTAATGACATGCCGGTGCCACTGGGAATAAGAGAGCCGGCCCCAGATGTCGAGCCGTGGCTCAACTCGACACACAGCAAATCTCTGCCTCTCCCTCTCGTACTCGGCACTCTCTCCATCTTTTCGCTCTTATGCAGCAGGGATGCTCCTGCACAGTACCACCACTTCAAATGCAAACGAGGGGACACCATCACAGCAGACTACTAATGAGAGCAATGCGAGAAAGAGAGAGAGGTGGCTAAGATGAATAAATTAAAAAAAAAAGAAAAACCTGAACTGCAGATAAGAAGCGGCAGCAGGAACCCTGATGTCCCCAATTAGGAAAGATGTCACCCCCTGTCCACAGAGCTGTAATAAAACCCTCACTCTGTATTCTCCATCACACGGCTCCAACACTGTTAACATTTTAATGTTCTGGGCGTGCATGGTAACACTAATTACTTGGCCATTTGGCTGACTCCAGAATCCTCCAAATGGAAATCTGATCTCGGGCTTAAGACCGTTACATTAAAAAATAATAAGTCATATTTACTGATCTAGCCAGCAGTCGTACTTGTGATTCCACCGGTTCGCTCTTCTTATTGACTGATAGGATCTGCCGCCATAAAAGGAAATGACTGTGTGAATTTTAACAAGGACATGATCCCCGGATTGTTTCCCTTTTCCGTTCCCTTCTCTCCCCTCCCCTCAATCTTGCCCATATAACCCCGCTGTTTGAGAGAGGCCATGGCACATTTAGATTTCATCACAGGTGTTTTAAATCTATGCAAATCCTCCCATTCCAATCTTAACAGGCAAATCCAATCATTTAAAGCAATCTCCAGAAGCCATTTCTGCCAGCATTAAAATTTATGGTCACTTGGAGAAATTTTTGAACCGTACTGAAAAGGCATATCTGTGTCTGATAAAATCCCATCATCTGTAGCCGTTCCCTCTGACTCCTGCTCGGGGATAAAACACCTTGTTCCGAGGACGCCCCAGATTTGAAATTACACAGAAATGAGCAAGCTTTGGTTTCACCCCCGCCGAATTAACGCCACACATCTTTCGGATTCAGCAGCCAGTGTATTGTTTTAGGGCCAGGTGAACCCCAAAAAAGAAAGGGTAAACTCATTTTTGTGCCTCTGAGTGCTGTATACTGTTTGGTGGCGATAATACAAGAGGAAGCCTTCCCATAAAGGCAAGAAATTAGATTCTATCCCCACATGTGGAGCCAGTAGCACCAACAGCATGAGATAGAAAAGAAGAGGAGCGAATGTAATGGTTGTATTACCGTGCTCAGTCATGTATTATTAATGTTAACGTGATCAAGGCAGGTGGACGAGCCCAGGAGACATCGCTGCCTAATGAACACAGCCCTCGCTCTCTCAGTGGAGCAGGCCCTGGCAGCTGTTACTGTTTCAGAGCAAGTTGTTAGCCTCTGTACCTGAGTGGGGCTGGTTACCCCACCACCCCCCCTCCCTCAATCGCGCACACATTTAATTTACAAATAAACCACAGCCACCCACAATTGACACTGTTCATACTGAAGGCCTGCTGTCCGTTAGGTGACCATGCCAGGATGCATTTTTAATGAAGAATTGGCTGAAAGCGCACAGGATGCTCTTCATAGGAAACAATAAGGTGCATTAATTTCAGCTAAAATAGCTATTTGGTCTTTTTTATATATGATATGGCTTGACGTTGAATTGTAAGACTTAAAAAACCATGTTACATGATTCGGTGTGCTTGAAAGTCCGTTTACAAAATGGGAGTCAAGTGAAAGGTCAGAAAAGTGCAAAATTGTTTGACTCTTCTGGGCTACAAGATTTTTAGATTTTTATTTTAGAGCAACAGTTTTCAAAATAATCTCCTCAGTAACTGTAATTCCACGTATACCAATAATGCCAAGTGGTCCATGGAAAATTTAAGTGACATATATATATATATATATATATATATATATATATATATATATATATATATATATATATATATAGGCCTAAAAAAAAATAAATAAATAAATATATATATATATATATATATATATATATATATATATATATATATATATATATATATATATATATATATATATATATATATATATATATACATGTTTCTGTTTAACAAAGAGAAGATTTTTTCCAGCACATTTCTAAACATAATAGTTTTAACAACTCATTTGTAATAACTGATTAATTTTATCTTTGCCATGATGACAGTAAATAATATTTGACTAGATATTTTTCAAGACACTTCTATACAGCTTAAAGTGACATTTAAAGGCTTAACTAGGTTAATTAGTTTAACTAGGCAGGTTAGGGTAATTAGGCAAGTTATTGTATTACGATGGTTTGTTCTGTAGACAAAAAAAAAAAAAAAAAAATATATATATATATATATATATATATATATATATATATATATATATATATATATATATAGCTTAAAGGGGCTAATAATTTGGACCTTAAAATGTTTTTTTTTTTATTAAAAACTGCTTTTATTCTAGCCGAAATAAAACAAATAAGACTTTCTCCAGAAGAAAAAATATCAGACATAACATACTGTGAAAAATGTCCTTGCTCTGTTAAACATCATTTGAGAAATATTTAAAAAAGATTAAAAAAAAAAACGATTTAAAGTGGGGCTAACAATTCTGACTTCAGCTGTATATAAATATTATTTATATTTTTTTATTTTACATTTTTTTATTTTTACATTTTACACAAACACATATTAAAAAGTGTGAATACACTCTTAAAATAAAGTTGTTGTTTTTATTGCAATGAAAGTTCCACAAACAACCTTCCACATCCATAGCATAAAAGTTTCTTTATAGAGAATAAACTGTCATTTGGATCCTTTGAATGGCCTTTACACAACAAATAATTTTAGGAAACAAAAAATGACATCAAATATTTTATTGTGAAACCTTTAGTTTTAGAATGTAGCTTAACAGCTTTAAATATATACCTGACTATATTTCAGGGAGAGGGCTATTCACAGAAGATGTACTTAGCATCAAAAACTTGTTTAGGAGGATGCACTACTAAACGCTTTCCATCATCTTCTAGCAAAGCAAAAAGCTTGAGCTCTGAGTTCGATCTATCCCGTTAAGAGTTGGAGGACGCTGGAACTTTGGAACGCTCAATTATTCATGTGTGGGCCGTACACTATTTATAAAGCATAAAAGGTAGTCATGAAAAACTGTGCAGCACAGCAACCTTTGTCAAGGCCTTTAACAAATGTTGAAGAGAAGCCTGGGCACAATACCTGCAGTAACTTGCAGGGGCTTACATCATTAGTTGAGTACGAAGCAAACACACACACACACAGGAAGAAAGAGGAGAGTGTATTCAAAATCAATCCCAGCCAGACTATATACACTTGGTATATGGCACAAATGATCCTTTAAAACTGTGCTGGACTTGCAGAGATTGGCCCTGTCGGTTCAGTTTTGCTTTTCTGCATGGTTGAAAGACAAAGGTCTGGCAGGATTGTGTGTTTTTAGGTCACATACTGCCCCCTGGTGGAGGAAATGATGATGACTGTTATAAATCAGTGCAGTTGACTCTGTGTCAGGGTTAACCAGCAATGCTATGGAGAAATATTGACTTTAAAAAGCTGAAGCACTGGGTAAAATATTTCAGATATTTTCTGCTGGGTTGTATTGATAGAAGAGTGCAAGTAAAAAATAAATAAATAAAAATAATTCTTGAAGTTTTAGTCGTGTGTCTCTTTGTGTATCATATGGGTTTCCTGGATTGTGGAAACTTGTTTCCCAATATCTCCTATCAATTATTTGGGACATTTTCAGAAAACAATGTGTAATGTGTGCATCCATTAAATATGAAATGTAATTAGATGTATTAATTTAAAGGTTTAACATGCGAAAGTAAAAAAAAAAAAAAACAAGAATTGTAATTTTATATTTGTTGTAGAGTACACTTTTGAGTTAATAAAGTCCAATGACATTCAAAGCTAGACCATGTCAAAAAACATATTTTGATAAAGAAATGTCAGTTATTAAATGTAACTTATTCATTCATTAATTTTCCTTCAGCTTAGTCCCTTTATTCATCAGGGGTCGCCACAGTGGAATGAACCGCCAACTTATCCAGTATATATTTTACACAGCGGACGTCCTTCCAGCTGCAACCCAGTACTGGGAATCATCCATACACACTCATCCACACACATACACTACGGCCAATTAAGTTTATTCAATTCATCTACATAGCGCGTGTATTTGGACTGTGGGGGAAAGCAGAGCACCTGGAGGAAACCCACGCCAACATGGGGAGAAAATGCAAACAGTATATGCACACAGACTATTAATTTTCAGCCAGGCAGCCCAATGGCTTACAGTGAACTGTCTTTCCATTACAAAATTGTCACGTTTCTTTAAAAGTCAATATACAGATAAGATATACAATATGAAGAGAGCCTCATATCGGACAAGGAACACTGCATTAAATTCCCTTTTCCCCCGCCATGTCTTTAAAATATGACAGTTTATTTTACCCCAGTATTTTCAATGGAATTTCTACACTAGCCTGTTGCAACTGACGGCGCTAGTGATTACAACTTCTTGTCTTTCAACTTGTTTTACGCTTGAAAAAATAAAGGAATGCTGAAGTCTATTTAACTGAATGTACTGTAATTACATTACAACAACGATGCTGTAAAAACCACCTTGTGAAATTGAAAATACTCACACCGAAACTTTTATTGTTGGCTATAAAACTCTAGCTGTGCAAAGAGCCCATCTTGCTAGAACAATATTACATATATCTGCAATATTTGAATATAAAATTGTTTATTTAATTAGAGAGAGAGAGAGAGAGAGAGAGAGAGAGAGAGAAATGTTTACAGAAATTTTTTTTCCTGTCTATATACATAAAAAGTCGTGTTAACCATGGGCGTTGCTAGGCCTATTTTAGGTGGGCTGTAGCCCCCCTATATTTCTACTCAGCCCCTCTAAACTTTTACAATTAGCTCATAAACTGTACACTAAATTATCTTCTCAGTCCCCTTTAAATTTTATATGAAAAAACGACGGAAGAATTCGGCTCCTCCCCATCTTTTGTTTTTCATTTGATCAGCAAACCATAGCTGTGCAGAGTAAAAGGACAAGGTGCATGTTTATCGATAGATTTTTATAATATCTGCTTATTTGCAGTTCTTTGCTATAGATACACTTGTATCACTTGTACCCCTATGTCATGGAGGAGCAATAGGGTTTCGCATCTACTGTTTTATCGGTGCTCACCTCGATTCAGATCAAATGAAATATGTTAATTAACCTGTAGGTTTAAAATATATATATTTAAATTTGCCGTTTAATTAGAAAAGTGGAAGTTTTATTTATTTAATACATGGAAACAAAAAATGTACTTGAATATAGAAAGCGTTTTTTACTACGTAAACAGGTGTTTTGAGCCTATTTTGCTCATTCAGAACTGAAATGATATATATATATATATATATATATATATATATATATATATATATATATTTTTTTTTTTTTTTTTTTTTTTTACACCTCAGGAGCTGAGCCCCCCTAAAATAAAAATCCTAAAATCACCCCTGCTGTTAACCAAGTGTCATTTCTGACACATCTAGCAAAAAGAATGACTTACAACACAACGCATCAAAATAAAAGTCCCATTTTCAGGGAGTTCGGTTGGTAGAAGACGATGTGCAAATCAAATTTCACTCGTCTAGGCATAACAATAGTCAAGCTTTAGGTAAAACACAGGACAGAACCGCTTCCTGAAACATTAAACGAACGTTCATTGTGGACTTCACATTTTACAGAGGGATCAGATTGTTTCTGATTAGCTGAAATATGACTCATAATTCTCCAGCAACCAGTTTCTATCAAACATACTCTATTGCATCAGGTATAAAACAAATCTATCCGCGGCTGGAGTAATTACCGATCGCACTGAATTCAGGTCAAACTATAACAGTTGAACCGCTGAGATGTTTCTTGATTGCATTCATCGTCTGATCATACATTGTTAAAAACCAAAACCAATCCTCGGGAATGATTCGCAGCCAGGACTCAAACAGAGACAGAAGAATCAAACAGACGCCCTCATTCGCACAAACACAGGAGGAGAATCTTATTATCTGCTCTACAGACTTTCTGCCAACAAACGAAATGTCAGTTGATCCCTGTCATTACGTCCCAATAAATCAAATAGGAAATGTTGCCATGTGTCTGTGATGCACTGATGGTGGACTTAAGCAGGATTTAATTAAATTGTATGTATTCCATCTGAGATTTTTATACAAAGTGTCCATGTTTACTTTTTTGCACGTTTTGTAGCAGCGTGTGTGTAGTCTCTTATGCATCAGGTTTCCGGATGAAGCGATACTTCCAATAAACTGGGCTCTAAATAAAACAGACCAGTTTCTCCTACTCAGCTCGGCGTATTATTCAAAAGCCTCTTATGTATTGCAAAAGCTTAGAATCACAATATCACACATCCTGTTTCTGTTGGACTAAGCAGATACAATAGATATCAGCAAGGCAGTGGAATATAAACCAAAAATTGTCAGGCCTGCTAGGCAAGAATAATCTGACAGATACAAAGCAATTTTGATGTGATAAACAAAAAGTTAACTTTTTTGCCAGCTGCAAGACCACTGTGAGTGTGTCCATGTTTGTTACATGTGTCTGTGTGTGTGGTTGGTATGATGGCGGCGGTGAGGTCACTAGTCACTTACCATCAGTTTGTGGTACAGGCATTTTGATCATATAGGTATTCTGTCCTGGGATGTCTATGTCAGAGCAAAGGTAGCAAAGCCCATGCCACCAACCTGGCTCGAGAAAAATACTGAATATTTCATTACCTGCTCCAGGAAAAAACACACTCTAGGACCTGTCATTTCATCACAGATCTCAGTAATACAGAAAAGATGTGGTTAAATAAGCAGGATTAATGTCACTTCCCATGAATGTGCTCTATGAAACCAGGGCTTAAAATCAACACTCGCCAAGACCCGAATCCCAGTAAAAAAAGGCAATGACATATCTCAGCAAACATTTCTTGTTTTTAAAAGATGTCTAATAGACGTCTAAACATAGTCGTCTTGGCTAAAATAATTGTGGAACCAACATCACTACTTGCTATACACTTTTATACACATATACACTTATTTAACAACACACTTTACATGTCAATTTGCACATAACAGCTGCACATATAATGTTGTATATAGTAATAAGCATGTACATACACTTTTCAATGTGTATATTTGCACTCACTACTTACTTCTATTTTTTTAAATATATTTATTATCTGTTTTTTGTCCTGTCTCTGTAATGCTGTTGCACTGTAGAAGCTCTGTCACGAAAACAAATTCCTAGTATGTGTGAACATACCTGGCAATAAAGCTCTTTCTGATTCTGATTCTGATTCTAAAACAAGGCTAAATTTGGGCTGTCAGTGAAAATCTAATAGATGTCTAAAAATAGGCCAAAACAAGACTAGTCATCAAATAAACAGAAATGAATGACTACACATATAAAGTCTGTCTAATCTGTCTATTTGCCAACTACTCTAGGTTATGGCTATTCTTATGTCTACTAGATTTTTACTGACAGCCCAAGTTTAGCCTTGTTTTAGCCAAGCTGTCTACGTTTAGATGTCTATTAGACATCCAATAAACACAAAATTGTTTGCTGGGATGTATTTTACTCACCACATGGATGGTGATAAATATAACAATGACTGAGCATATGGTTTAGTGTAATTATTTAATCACAAAGACGACATTGTTATGTAATAAATATATAATATGAGGATTCCTTCACATGAGCAGCTCAAGAAAAAATGTTCAGAGTTTTTTAGTCTACATAAATAATGTACATTAAATCTATATCTGGAAGTTTAAAGGGTAACTTTAACCAAAATTATGAAAACTGTGTTATTAATTACCCTCATGTTAATCCAACACCATGAGGAATCCAAATTAAGATATTTTAGATGAAATCTGAGAGCTCCCTCATCTTCCACATACAGGAAGGTTTCAACCCCTTTTAGAGTTCAGAAAGGTACAAAAAAATCTTCAAAACAGGCCATATGGCTTCAATGGTTCAAAGTGTATATTTTTATATAAATATAAAAATGTTGGGATTCCCTTCCTTTCCATTACAGGGGTCGTTGCCTCTCCTATGCATTCCTTAAAACAGTCAGTTCATGTAGCGGTGCATGACTGTCAGAATCACTCCATAGTTATAAATAGATGCTGTTTCCCAAATGGAGTCTGTACACGCAGAACAAAAGTGGACACTCTAGATTTTGGGTGCGTGTTTGAATAGACATATACACATAATAATAATAATAATAATAAAATAATAATAATAATATTATCTAAACATGTCAATCTTGGTGGGTTATCTTTTAAACACAACTAATTTAGTCTTAAATGAGCATAAAAGTTAGGAAAGCAACCAAATGCTTTTATTATAGATCTATGTATTTTTAAAGTGACACCTGTTATTTAAAGGGGAAGTCAGCAGTGTATTTTTAAGGCTCGGTTGTGTTTATAAGATGCAAAGCAATGTGTGCTCATGCTTCATTTGTAAAAAACCTCGTTATTTTTTCATATACCTTACGTTGATTATATACTAGTACTCAGCTAACATGAAAACGACTATCAAATTTCCTAGTTCCTCTGAAAAGCCCACCATCAAGAGGCCCTGATTGGTCAGTTAACATAATGTGCTGTGATTCGCTGATCAGCTTCACGTCACCAGGAAAAATGTCACACCCCTACAAGCATGCTTGTCTTTCACATTTATTCAGAATAAGCATGTATAAGTAATATGAAACGTTCACATATTTGTGAGTTATTTGAGATGTAGAACGCGGGGAAAGCAGCCGCATAGAGAGACACTCCAGTGCTGGTAAAGATTGTTGCTGTTCACAGGGGTTTGACGGTTAAATGTGAATTTGTAGCTTAACTGTTAAAGGTGCCAAATAGCACTTCCCATTTGATACCGATACTATGCATGTTATAGATCAATTTTACAATTAAAAATACTTACAGGTTGTGGCTCATAATCGTATTATGGTTGGAGCTGCTCCTTGTTTGAGGAGTTTTTAGCCGAATCAGCAATGAACTGGGAGAGATTCTGGAAGCTGTCCATGCCAAATGCTAGCTCTATATATTTTTATAATTCTCTGGAAAATAATTAAAATTAAATTGCAAACACTTCTCTCTTTGTGTCATGTCATTTGAAAGCCCAAATACAGAAACAGAAGAAGCTCTGTGGAAATCATTTGGACGGCATTTTAGTTTTCCCTGCTATAACATTACAGCACCTCTGGCCACGCCCCTTTGCTGCGTGGAGTGTATGCGCGTGGTGAATGTGCATAATCGGAAGCCCTTGTGATCTCACTATCCCGGATGTATTTTTTTGAAGTGCCCAAACTTTGTTCGCTGTAGGCTTCAATAGTATCTGTGTGCAGCCTTGATGATACAAGCTGAGACTCAATGGAGCTTGTGACATCAAGACCCCTCTCGTAGGCTTTGCTAAGCTAACTCTGTAAAAGCCAATGCCTCCCCTTGCATTGAACTTTGAGCGTATTACATTCAGAGATGTTGTTTATGTTCCCACAGCTACATTACACGTCAACTAAAATTTAAAATATGATATCGCAGTGGACCACCCCTTTAATGTAATCAAAAGAAAAGGTTACTGAGGGTGGGAAAATTTCTTATTTTCACATTCCAATCCAGACAGGTGTGAAACACGTACTGTAGAACAACAAGGGAAATACAATTTGCACAATATGTCACAGTACACATTATTAAAAGTAGAATAGAAAAAATAATAGGTAGAGAAATAAAAAATAAATTTAAATGAAATGACGATTAAGTTTACTTGTCCATTTCAAATTTGTAAATAACATTAGAGGTTGTAAGACTGTTAACCTTTGTTAGTAAAATTAAAAAAAAACTTGGCTTACAAGCAGACTACTTCTTTTTGTATATATGAAATTTCTCCAATATAACCAGTAATTGAATAATAGGTTTTATCACTTTCTATCATTCAAATATATCACTATATCAGACCCACCCAGTTTAACAGCTGTATTTTAGTTTCCTTATGAAATTCTCGATGTCGTTTCAGAATAACACCTTCCTCTGTTTGAAACAAAACACAGATGCATCCGAAGTAAAGCGTCAGCAGGCAACATGCACAGAGTTAATAATGTACGCTATAAACTGACATTGAGCACAAGAAACTGTTGAATAAATTTGATATTTTCGTTTTATTGATAATATTCCAATTGAACCACTCAGGGCATATGGTCGGTTTTGAGGATGTTTTGGTGCCTCTCTAACTTTGAAAAAGTTGGAATCCTGTCAGGAAAATGTCCTGAACAAAAACCTTTCAAATAACCAAGGTAAAGGAGTTAGAAAGGAATAATGCTAATGTTTTTCATAAAGCGATAACAGATTTGAACACTAATCATATGATGTTTAAAAGATTGCATTGAATGATTTGAATTGTTCAATTTATTCAGAGGTGAAGACCAAACAAAGTGGCCAAAAGCTCCATGTTACCATGATGAACAGAGTTTCTCATTACTAGAAAAGTGTTCTAGGAAGGTTTTCTCTACAGTTACTGAATGTTCAATACTGAGCGACCCAGCTCCTTTGTTGAGGAAAGTCACAGCAGAGCATCTGTTTGAAGAAAGCCACCTGATCAGCGAGGAACTCCTACTTACTCCTACTCCTAATTGCCGTTCTTATCGTAACAGGAAAACGTAAAAGGTTTTCAAAACCCTGAAGGCCCGAAAGCGAGATGTTTAGCTCTGTGTGACTTCTGTGTGCAAACAGCAATCATGTCTCACGCCCTGCTCAGGGCTCCAGTTGTCATGAAGAGTGGGGCTGTCGCTGACAAAACTGCACAGGGGAGCAGCATCTGCGAAATCCCTCTCGACTCCTCCGCCGTTCGCTCCCTAATCAATATCAGGAGCAACAACACGCAAGCAGGCGAGGCCGGGAGAGGAAAACGAAAGCAAAGCAAACAACACGTTTTCAATGGGGGAAGAAAATTAGCGTGCGACGAGACTCTTCCACGCACCTGTCATCATCCGCTTCGGCTCTTAATGAGAGCGCTTCTATTCCTGATCACATCATATTTGTTTTATACAAGTCCCTTTGAACAGCTAGGAGATATTGAGCCTTCTTTGATCACTGCATCTTTCTGCATTCCAAATAAGAATTGAGTCTCTCTCTCTCTCTTTGTCCCATTCTCTGTCTCTGTCTTCCTTGCTTTGCTCTCTCCTCCCTTGCTGCAACTACTTTGTTTGTTTACTACACAAGACCCATTGCCAGAATTAGCTAGAGAGGAGAAAGAGTAAAATAATGATAGAAATAAAGATGAAAAAGAAAAGTGAACAGAGAAGGAGGGAGGGCTAGAGCTCAGGAGCATTGCAGGAGAAGCGTGGGGCGTGAGATTTTCTTCATTAATGTTTATGCACTTAACAAAGAGAGAGGGCTCTTGAAAAAAAGAGGTAGAACATTGCCACGAGACATCGCAGTTAGCAGGGATTTTTTGAAGGCAGTCGTATTCTAATGATGACCCTTGGCATGCTGTGGCACTTGGGACTGCCCCCTGTGTAAGGAAGGCTGTTGAAAATTAATCCTTTTCTCTTTTCAAACAGAATATCACCCGGCCCCTGATCACAGCGGCAGGGCTGCCTTTCGTGAGGCCCGTTGAGAGAAAAGGCATTATAACAACCCCAGATCCTTTCCACGGGTCCCACCAGTCCTTCGCTCCCATGCACCTCGGCTTCTGGAACAGACAGTGACACGGTGACCGAGGGACGAGAGAGGTCTGGATGTTCTCTGGCTGTTTAAAGATTGAAACCATTGGTGTGTGATGGGCTTCTTTGATGTTTGCTAAGCACAATGCCTGGGTGCAGGAGAGTAAGGATAGCGAGAAATGGACGAAAAGAAAGGTAGAAAGAAAGACAGTGGAGTACACGCACAAATGGGGTAGCGAAATAGAGGTGAACTGAGGAATGGCTTTACCAAAAGGCAATCATCTTTCTCAAAGTCACAGCGGAAAGGAAAAAGGCTGGAAAGAGTAGAGGAGGAGGGAATTGGAGGAAGCAGTGCAGCCACCCTGACAAAGGAAGATAAAAGCATAGAGGTTGAATCAGGGGCCATGACTGACTATGAAGAAGAGATTACTCTGCCAGAGACCACAAGTTCTTCCGCCATAGAAAACTTTCAACGCTCACTCTTGAAAAAGAAATCCCTTTTCACTCTCATGTTGTGGAAGGACGCAGGATAATTGCGTCCAAAGTCTTGGAATAGAGAGACCATTGCAGAAAAATCACTTGCTTACAGCATGCCTCACCTTGGGTGATGAAATCCCTTGGATGTGAAGACCGTAGTCGGCGGGGACAACTTTAAATTCACCTTTGTTTCTGTTTGAATTGTGTTTCACCTTTGCCTTCGCATTGGAGAGCTATAGTTTAAAGCCAGGAAAAACTGCCCAATGGATCTGCCCCAGTCTCAGTCTCGGTAAATGGTGAGATTTCTTTCTCGTGTTGCCTTTGGGAGGCAGATGGAACAAAGGGAATTCAGAGGATACAAAAGCATTTTAAGTACAATTAAAATCTTTGATGGTTTAATCTGTTCACATCAAACGCAACAATCACACTCTTTTTCTGATGACGCAACATGAAAACCGATGACTGTCAGCAAACACAGCTCAATGTTGGGGAAATGCATTAATTAGAGCAAGCATCTGGGCTCATGTTTCCAACCAGTGTCATTCCAAGCTGTTATTTTTGAGATCATGTACAGTACAACAGAGCTTCCTTTGCCCTTATTATTTCTTTTTTGTGTATTTAGGTGTATATATGGAGGTGGGTGTGTAACTTTTGGGGGTGGGGGTACATATTTATTTATTTATTTATTTATATACTCATCTGTTTTTTGTATGTTTGTATTGTTTTTCTTTGTATGTAAAGACAAATTTCCCTAACTAGGAAAATAAAGTTTTACTTACCTTACTTACCTACCTACCTTATCATCATTATTATCTGCAGATATTTTCTGTCTGGGGAGTCTTAAACCTGTAATTTTTTCTAGGATCAAAAATGCTGTGTTCTATTTTCAAAAGGAATACGGTTTAATTTTAAACTTTATACAATATATACAACTATGTACATTATCTGAATTTAAAACAAAGTATGTATCTAAAATTTAGAGAAGTGTACCATTTAAAAACATACTGCCCCAGAGAAATTTTTTATTCCCTAATTTTTAAGAGTGGACCTAATAATATTGCCTACAACTTTAAAATAATATATCAGACGTACTAATTATTCATTCATTTTACTTCAAACATTTGTTAAAAAAAGAAATAAATAAAAAGGTGCACATCCTCTCTTCATCTTTTTAATCATTTCTATTACTTTGAAAGCACAGTACTTAGTTGTTCCTTTTTTCTGAAATTGATAGCAAAGTGCTAAGAACTCTAATGAAAAAAAAGTTAAACAAAGAGCTTTAACAGTTCAAAGCCTTGCTTAGAGCTATTTCTTCTTTAAGTGCTAATCTTCACTTCTTTAGATTGAAGTAATCACATGACAGACTGTCTTGGTTTGAGACTTTGTGCTCCTGAGGTTTCCCACTTGTTTTCTTTTTTTCTCCTTTCACACATACCCATGCAGATTGTTTACACTGATCTTAAAGTGGTGCAAATTGAATTCCACTACATCATCTTATCAGTATCCACAAGTGTAAAGTGGTGTAGGCACCCTCTCTGGACATTCCCTACATTTTTTTTTTCTTGCAACATTTGCTTTATGTGCATCTCTGAATGAACGAGAAATGAAATTAAAAAAAGTCCATCCAATAATAAGAATTCAATATACTTACTTTTGGAATATCAAAAATTCAGGTGTCTTTTTTCTTCTTCAGTAGAACAATTTTTATATATTTTTTACTGAAAATATGTTTTTTTTTTAGAAGAGGTGATTCTAAAGTCTCTTGGGGTCCAAGGCAAAAACGTACAGGGCACCTTTTAATTAGTGTGATATACAGTAAGCTGTAAACATTTTATTCTTCAAAATTCCAGAAAACATTTTCAAACTAAGACATTGAAATTTTGCAATTTAAAAATAGATTTCCAAAAATCTAAACAATCAAAACCAGAAGATTACAAATGCAAATAATGAAATAACTCATTACTTTTATTTTATAAAAAAGCCTATTTGACACATTCACAAATAAACCATTTACAGACAGCCCAGAATAACTTCCGTCAGTGCACCTTAGCAGTACAAATTGTGCTGCATGATAATTTAAATGATTAGATAGCTAATCTGCTTCAGGAGCATGGTGAGAAACAGCATGTAAACCAACAAATAACTCTTTATGTTTTCATTTACAATACTTATGTAAGCCCCACCCAATGGCTCGAATGTTGAATCATGGTTTCCACTGATGTGGGGGAAGGTATTCTGCATGTCAGTCTTTTCTCACTCAGCTGTAAACTTTTGTTTTATGAATCCAATTTTGACCCTTTTTCTTATCTGACTCCAATTCATCTAATTCAAGCTGATCACCTTATAGGTTGTGATTTGGTTTAATTTAGATTGATTAACCTAATAACTCCATATTTTCAGTAATGGTTCATCGTTTATCCGAAGTCGATTAGAGTCAGTATGCTGGCTAGTTACATCTGCTCACAGACACATCCTCGCCAGATCTGGTTCTTAGATAGAGGATATAACTGTAAACTAATTTCCTTTAAGTAATATTAGGTCACCCCATGCTGGCTCATACATAAAGAAAGTTTGATTTAGCCACTAGATTGTGATACTATGTCAGTGATTGTCAGAAATCAACTGGTCTCTAATGCTGTGCCTATGCTCCATCCATTATGCCTGAGTGTATGAGCAATCCTGGTTGTAGGCTGCGGAAACATCAGCCTAAACAATCTACTAGTTACAATGATTTTAGGAGATATTAGAATTAAACAACAATTTTGCATTTATTTGCCATACAGTAAATGATTAACATATCACATTTAAAACATGCAGAAGTACAAAATGATCACACAACATGATCAGCATAAAGCTTAAAAAAAAAAAATTTTAAAACAATTGTCAAAGCATCATCATACCTGGCAATGTAGACACACAGAGACTGAGTGGAAAGTTTCATCTGACTGCAGATGCTTCCCTGAGTGTTTCGCCAAATCTCCTTAAATACCCCAAACATTATAAATTCAAATGAATAAAAACTTCACAAAGACTTATGTCTAGGGATTTTACCCTAGGAGGCAAATACCAGAAAGAAGACAAGACTTGACATAAGATCTTTTCCAATACATCCTCTCCCATGAGAGAGGACAAAAATCTGAGATCATCTATTTTGGTCTGTGGTAGTGAGATAAAACTGAGATCACATTTACACTCGCACTGAGACCTTTAAAATGATACCAAGCATGACAAGTTCAAATTCACAAATTCTGCAAACATTCAAACTACATAATTTCACCATAGAAACTTGAAATCTGGGAATTCCTGAGTAATTTTTCAATGACCCAGGCCATATAACTGGAGAGAGCAAGAGGGCTTGAGGATAGGTGATGGGTCCAGAGCTGTCTCGATTTCTCGAGATCCTCTCAGAAGATTAGAAAGTTTATTGTTTTATTGCGGGGCAGTTCTCATGGTTTGATCTTATAGAATTTCACAGCAGTTTTCAGCATTTGATATTATGAAGAAATATAACTATCCTTACACTTACACTGTGTTGTGTTTCTCATATATGCATTTAATTGTGGAGGTGTGGGAGTTTTGATTTTGAAGATAACCAATATTCTACAGAAAGCTTTGTTGTCATATTATTTTGAAGTAACATTCAAAGAACATTAGCATTTGTGAGCTTTGTTTACAATCGTTACTGGGAAATGATTTCTGATTCTCCTTCTATCTAGTGATTTTTTTTCAGAAAAGTGATACATAAAACGTGTGTAAACATCAACTAATTTAGTTGATTAAGGATTTATGTGATTTAGCTTAAATCTTGCTGACTTTAACCACATCATGGTTAAACACTGCATTAAAGGGCACATAGGTTACCCCTTTTTTCATATTTAATACAAGTCTTTTGTGTCCCCAGAATGTGTCTGTAAAGTTTCAGCTCAAAACACCCATCAGATTATTTATTATAGCTGTTTGAAGTGTCTATATTATCGCTGGGAAAAAGTTGTTGCTGTTTTTTTGTACTGGGCCTTTAAGGCTAGTCCTCCCCGCTCACCGTTCCCACGTGCCTGTGAGCAATCGCCGCCCTCGGCTGCCTCAGGAAGCAGATCTCACGTCTCTCACGTCGCGTTTGTGAGAAATACTAAAGTAAGAACTTTAACAATCAGTATTTCATGCATTTTTTTGTGGATTTGCAACAATGAGTTACACACAATGTCATTACAAAGTTCACGCACACACACAGCGAGGACACACACATAGCGCAGACACATACACTCACACACAAAGCGCAGACACACACACACACACACACACACACACATAGCGTAGACACACACACACACATAGCGCAGAGACACACACATATAGCGCAGACACACACACACACAGAGAGAGAGACAGCGCGTTAAGCTTTGCTCTCGTTTTGCACGCATATGTGACATGATACTGGTAATCTCCACTGCTGTATGGATATCTGTTATGTTAATGTACAAAATAAACCTGATTTAACGTCCACAAACCGGGATTGAAGCGTTTTCTTTTATAATTGTTCTGACTCGCTGTGCTGATTAAGTGAATCTGAAGTGAATCGCTGTACTTCGTTACACACATGCTCTGTTTTAAAACATTTTAAACTTGTAAAACTCACTCTTGATCACGTTTGATGATGATTGATGAACCTAGCTAACTGAACAGACCTTTTATTCCCGGTTGCTTTGCGCTCGTCCTCTCTTGTTGATATGATTATGCACGTGACTACCGGACATGTTAATGCGCACACCTGTCAATCAATATTGGTGTGCGGAGGGACCGCACTCCTACATCGTTGCGGTCGATCTGAAAACCGCTCCAATTGGTCCACCATTTTAATGTTGTTAAATTTAAAAAAAGGACTGGGTGTGTTTATTTCACCCCAATATGACAATCTATACACTATACTTACACACATTTCTGTCCAAACAGCTTGTAAAGTAGATTTTTCACCATAGGTGCCCTTTAAAGTCTATGTGAACCAGATGCTTCTGAAACTTATGTTACTATGTTTATGTTAGAATGCGCTTCCAACTGAAACTGAATATTGAAAGGAGTGTAGGGCTTTCTTTTTGTGCATCATTTCTTTGTAGCAAAACAACAGTAAGAGGGGCATGGTTAAGAACAATGAGGCTGAGGCCTTCAAATTGATGTCAATAATGAAGAACTGTCACTTTTTTTACCTTTTTTTGGAGTAACCTGCATGGACTAGTTGTTCTCATAGGAAATAACAATGTGTTCTAACAACATAAACATTGTAAATTTAAGTATTTAAGTATTTCTACAAAGGACAAAGACAGTAAGAATGGCAACATGTAACCTTTAGCAGCAGATTGTCAGCGTGACCTCCCATGATATCAGCACATATTATCCAGTGATAGCTTTTCTTTGACATATTAAATTGTGTTATGGGAGGATGCACTGGTGTAACAAAGTTTGAACCGTGGATGAGTTACCTTATCATACCAAGGTCATCAACTGCATCGACAGCAAAAAAAGGCATCTTCAGAAAGGTCTGTGAAATGTTAGTCTCTCGTCTTGTCAAAGGTCTTGATCAAACGAAAGACTGGAAAGGACAGATGGCGACTGCACTAGAGGGGGCAGTATGGGTGCTGAGCTATGACAAGTCCTCTGAGCTGGAAGAATGGTAGGTTGCTGCACTTAGGTGAGTTAGGGATCAAATGACAGCAAAGATGTGAAACCAAAGGGAACATGGCGTGGTTAGGCACCTTTACCCATTTAGAGACAGGTGAGTGGGAAACAGCCTTTCAGTGTGGATGGAATGGAGGTTACAAGCAGGTCAGGAGGCAATCATCATTCTAACACCTTCCTGCTCAGCGTGTGGTAGCTTTCATCAGGCAGACAATTGCTCTCAGAGCAGCAATGATGACGCAGTGTCCAGAAGGAGCAGGAAGTCATGGATTCAACCACTGCTGACAAAAGACATCAGCTCAGTCTAAATGTTGCTATAGGGCTGGAAAAATTCACTTGCTGGTTTTTGTTAATTATTAAGTGGTTGAATAAATGTTTTAGGCTATTCTACCCTCCCTCCGTATATTAAGTATTCTACATTTTAACTTGAACTATTTTCTATATACTCTGTATAGTTGGAATTTAAATACAGTAGTTTGCTTTCAAACATAGTACATTTATCACAATGTTATTATCTCTTGATGAATTTTCCCCAATGGCCTAATGGCATAATAAAGCCATTGGATGCACACTTCAGAATCTCTGCAAAATAAATAGATCATCTAGCTAATTTGTGTCCACTGCTTACAGAAAATGTGATTCTGCACTATAAAAAAACATAAGAGTTCTTTTGTTTTACAAGGAACTACAGAATAATCTCACATAAGGATTTATTTCAAACACTCAAGTAAAGTTTTTAGTGATTTGGAATTAAAACCATGTTATTGGTAATTTCACATGCATTATTATCACAAAACGATAAATCAAATTTAAAAAAAGATTTTTGCATAGCTTATCAGTGAACTAACACTGCTCCATCTGAACGCGCATGCTGGAGGTTTACTAGAACAAAATGGTTATGAACATAACCCACGTTCCTTGAGGGAGGGAACAGAAATGCTTTGTTGCATGATACATTGGGAGGTATCGCCAGATAACCAATCATTCTGAAGAGTAAGAAAATAGACCATGAGTTGGCAGAGTGCAGCTCTTGCAGCTGATGGCAATCGCAATTAGCTGAGTACAAAGCCAGCAGCTAAAGAGAGCTTAGAAACTTTTATGCTGACAAAGCCGAACATACTGTACAGCCATTAGCTGTAGGGTCAGTTGCTGTTGTGGCAGGACACAGCATTTTGATACCCTCCCTCGGGCAACGCGGGTTACGTTCAGAACCATTTTGTTCCCCAGTAGCATTGAACTCCAATGCTGTGTCACATGACATATTTGTAGGAGTGGCTGGAAAATGTCACAGCAGCTGAGCCTTGCCACGGCCTTGGTGAGAAGTTTGCCAAACAGTGCTTCAATAATCACCAAGGATGCTGCCCTCCAATGGCTCCTGGCCCTTACTTATCTTACTTACCTGTGAAAACTTTAATGCATTTTTTAGGGTGTCGTAAAAAGTTTCACCTAGCTGAGTTAGACGAGAAATTTTTGTAATATGATAGTATCTTGGTAAACTGTGCCAGTCCCGAAGGGGAAGGAGGATGTGGAGGCCACCTGCTACCCAGCTGTGGAGATCAGGTGACAATAAGAACACATTGGCTAAGATGGTCAGTGTGAAGGAAAGTCACAGGACTGCCTGGTAGGGAGACCAAACCGTGGATGAGTGATGCATATGTGATCGCCAATGGCGATCCCATACGCATCTGTCAGAGTGACAGCATATTTGGACACTATTTCTAAAGGCACCCCAGCTTGTAGAAAACAAGTTTCATCCAGGGACTGAAGGTGTGGTGTCACTACGGGGTGATGGCCAGCCAGAATGTCCTCGCGCACCATGCCCATCTGCGGACACGAAGTGGTCTCATATGAACAATCTGAGCGGCTACAGATATCATATGCCTCAGGAGTCTCTGAAAAGCTTCAGTGGGACCTCTATCTTCCTGCGGAATATATCAAACAGGACAGCACTAACCTGGTGTGTTCTTAGTAAGGTGCACCGTACAGAGATTCAGAAAGCCTAGTTCTATCCTGAGAAAAAAAGCAGGCGAGCTTGCTCTTTTCCCTGTTGACCTAAAACCCCAACAGGTTGAGTTTCCGGAGCACCAGGTCCCCATGCATAATCAACTGGCTCTCCAGATCGTGCAAAAAACTAGCCAATCTCAGAATAGCCAAAAATATAAATGCCCGCGAGCCAAAGAGGCATAGGGCACTTTCCGCAAGCTTCATAAAACCTTGAGGAAACAGGGACAGCCCAAAGGGGAGGACCCTGTGCTGCCATGCACGGCCCCCGAACGCACACCGGTGAAACAGTATGCATGGGGGAAAGCGCAACATGGAAGTGAGCATACTTCAGGTCGATAGCTGCAACAAATTCCACGGACGGGTGCATCGTCAGTTTTTAGCAATGCACTAGTAAATTTCTAGTTAAAAAATATTGTTGATAAATGTATGGTAGATAATATATAATTTAGCATTTTGATTGTTCCTTCAAATATACCTGTACAATTTAATACTGGTTTTGTGATGTAGGGTCACATGTTATTATATATTGTTTTTCACATACTATATAGTGGTAAAATGTGGAGAATTACTTTTTTCTGCTTAAAGGAGAGAAGATTTTTTTCTACACATTTCTAAACATAATAGTTTTAATAACTCATTTCTAATAACTGATTTATTTTATCTTTACCATGATGACAGTAAATAATATTTGACTAGATATTTTTCAAGACACTTCTATACAGCTTAAAGTAACATTTAAAGGCTTAACTAGGTTAATCTGGTTAACTAGGCAGGTTAGGATAATTAGGCAAGTTATTGTATAACAACGGATTGTTCTGTAGATTATCAAAATAAATAAATAAATTGTGTGTGTGTATATATATAAATATATATATATATATATATATATATATATATATATATATATATATATATATATATATATATATATAGATATAGCACTTAAAGGGGCTAATAATTTTGACAGTAAAAATGTTTTTTTATAAAAAATAAAAAATGCTTTTTTTTCTAGCTGAAATTAAACAAATAAGACTTTTCTGATTAAAAAAAAAATATTATCAGACATACTGTGAAAATTTCCTAGCTCTGTTAAACAAAATTTGGGAAATATAAAAAAATAAAAATAAATTCAAAGAGGGGCTAATAATTCTGACTTCAACTGTAGTTATCTAAGATATGTATGTGTGCTATTTTTAATAATGTTAGCCAACTAACGTGCTAATTTAGCACTATGTGAGAAATCACTTATTCTTATTTCCCACTTCCTGATTATTTTGGTAATCCATGAGACATATTTAGCTTAGTTTATTGCAAATAAACCAAAATAACAAAAGACTATACTTAATATGTTAGTTTTTTTAATATCTTCTATATGTGATAAAATTAGGATTGTTTGAACTTTACTTCATAGTTGTTGTTTATATATATATATATATATATATATATATATATATATATATATATATATATATATATATATATATATATATATCAGGTGTGCGCTATATAGGACAACCTTGTTGTTATTGTTTTTTGGGGGGTTTTTTTTCAAACAAAACGTTTAATTGAGTGACAGACATGTAGAATTACTAATATTGTTCTAATGTATTTATCATTATTTTAATACTACTAAAGTAAAACATTATACAAAATAACATTAAACTGAAATTAAAATGAACTGGTTTCTGAATAAATGGGACATCCAAACGGCTTTAAAAGGGAACAGGATATGACCAATTAGTAAGTAATCCCTAAAGAGAAGGCCCATGTTTAACAGAGCTAATGAAAAACAGAAGTCAGACTAATGTCACTGCTGACCCCGGCTAAACCTCTGACAGGGCCTCTGCTCGGGCAAAAAGGGTGGACGGACTTCGACGGTGCTAAGCAGTCTCGATTGCATGAACATTAACCCTGCACTGCCCTCCCCTCCAGCACACATCTGGCACAGAACTGGACTAGTACCAACTCTCAGTGGGCAATGCCCTTCTTTACCAAGGCATGCTGGGACAGATCGAGCATGAGTGTGTCAATGCCAAGTTGCTATATTTACAGAGGTAGGCAGCTAAATGCCAACTATAATCAACCTCATTTCCAGTTTACACAAGGGCATTCACAATCAGTACTCCCTTTCTAGAAATAAATACATTTTAGGCGGTCATTAATATTAAATAATTTCGCAAATTAAGAGGAAAAGAAAACTTTTACAATTTTATATAAGTTACTCATGCTTATTTTGGTCCAAAAAGTAAGCAAAAATTACAAAGAAAAGCATATTTCAGTATACAATTTATATCAAATGTAGTCTGTGACTGTGTTCTATATACCACTCCTCTAATGCCAAGGAAGACAAACACTAAAATCAGTTTAAATGTGAAGAAGTGTGAATGCCACAAATGGTACTGCTTATTAAGACAGTCATAGTTAGATTTTATGTTATGTGGACTAATGGCAATTTCATGTGCTTTTTCAGGTTTGGAACCTACAATTTAAAACCTAAATTTGGATTTTTTTTTACAAAAACAAGGGACGAGGGGGTCCAAAATGTTTAATTTTGGTAATCAGTGATGATGACCTGCAGCTGTGTGAGATGTGTCAAGATTGATATCAGCTGTGGCAGATAATCAGAGTCTGAATAGACACAAAACATGATGGGATGTGTAGTCCAGGTCAATGGCAGGTGGAGTCTTCAGGAGTGCCCTCTAATGAGTCTGGTGGGTTCTCCAGCTAAATGATTGTAACCAATTTCATCATATAGAACATTTATTCATTAACTTTCTTTTCTTTCCCTTTATTAATCTACCCAATTCACCTATACCACATTTTTGGACTTGTGGGGGAAATGGGAGCACCTGGAGGAAACCCACATGAACATGGGGAGAACATGCAATCTCCAGAAAGAAACGCCAACTGAACCGAAGCTTGAACCAGCAACCTTCTTGCTGTGAGAAAAACGTGCTGCACACTGTGCCACCATGCAGCCCCATAGAGCATTTATTAAAATAAAAATAATAAAACGTCTTCAGCACCTAATTAAAATTTTTGAATGTTCAAAGTCTGAGGTGGTGGCTCAGCTGCTTCCTTAAAAAAAAGATTTAGAATTATTATGTAATAAAGGCAAAACATATACTGTCATTTTTATTTGAATTAATGCAAAAATACTGGGCAAAAAATACAAAAAATATACAAATTTGCTAAGAAAATTCCATGTGACATTGTTTCCACCATTTAAAAAAACAATCGGTCACAAACTCTCATGTGATACTTGAATCTTTACTCTTACACTGTAAAAAAAAATATTGCTGCCTTAATTTTCTTTTATTGAATGAAATGAGCTTTTCATCTTAACTAAATCAAACAAACTAAATATATTAAGTTAAACGTTGCATTACTTAAACCATTTTAAAAAGTAATGTAAAAATATTTGTTGTCTTGACTTTTTGTCATTACATTTTTACAGTGTAGGGTCATTTTAACTGGCTTCCTCCCACAGTGAATGCCTGTGGTTTCTCAAGACTCTATCAACGACACTATTAAAACCAAATTTATGATATCAAAACAGAAAATATTCTAGCACATTTAATATCAGATTTTTATTGCACGCTATCTATTTTCTTGTCTCTCTCTCTTGCTTTCTCTCTTTTTGCATCATTCACTGTGATGTAAGAAGCAAAAAAAAAAAAGAAAAAGTACAATGCACCAAAGACTTTATACTCCAAGTCATACAAGTCATATACTGATTTTGTGATATAGAAAACATGATGATACAGAAATCTGTTATGTTATCATAAGAAGTGTGAAATAATTTTCATATTGGCGTGAGACAAGACACGATGTGACTGTTCACCATAGTATACTGGCAAACAATGTCCTTGCCCAGTCCGCATTTATTTTCAATGTATAATAAAATCTGCATCAATATACTTGTACATTTTCCTTTTTGTGTTCTAGAACATTAAAAATGATACTGGTTTGGAACATAAACACATTTTTGAGTGGGCTCCTGCTGTATCACAGCTCCCCGTGTCTATTACGTTCAATTAATTCTAAGACAATTGATTATTACTAAAATATCAATATATCAGACAGTAGATCCTTATAAAACAGATCCTTACAATATCTGGCATCTAAACTCCGGAACAGCCTTACTAGGACAGTTCGGGAGGCAGACACACTTTGTCAGTTTAAATCTAGACAAAGGGCACATCTCTTTGCTCTAGAATTTAAATAAAACACAGATTTAGAAATCCAAATCATCTAAAGTATTTTTAGGCTGCAGTAATAAGGGCAACTAGAGCATTGTACACTTCCCAAAAATAAACTGTCATTTGAATGGATCTACTGTATGCTCTTGTTAGTCTGTCTGTTTCTCCTTATACTGAGGTTCACATAATCTTGGATCAGGCCCATATCCAGAGTAGATGTGCTGCTCTTCAGTAGATTCACCTTCAAAAGTGGCTTAGAGCACTATCGTCTCACAGCAAGAAGGTTGCTGGTTCGAGTCCTGGCTTGGCCAGTTGGCATTTCTGTGTGGAGTTTGCATGTTCTCCTCGTGTTTGCGTAGCTTTCCTCCGGGTGCTCTAATTTCCCCCACAGTCCAAAGACAAGCTGTATAGGTGAATTGGGCAAACTAATTTGGCCGTAGTGAATGAATGTATGTGTAAATGAGAGAGTGTATGGGTGTTTCCCATCACTGGGTTGAAGCCATCACAATGCTGACCTCTGATAATTCAGAGGTTAAGCCCAAGGATTAACTGAGCGAACTGAATCATTTGAATCAACCAGGAAGAGAAGACCCAGAACACGCTGGAGAGTATGTCTTGCCTGGGAACGCCTTGGGATTCCCTGTTGGAAGTTAAAGAAATTGTCTGGGGATAAAGTCTGGGGTTCCTTGCCCTGGATAAGTGGCAGACAATGAATAGATGAATCAGTTTTAATTTAACTATAACTACACCAGCAATCAACAACAACTCTCCTACATGCCTGATTTGCTGGAATGTTCCACCATCTGAATCAATGTTATGGCTTTTTATTTTATTTTTTTCAACCACGTTGATTGACACAATCTCCGTTGTAAAAAGTGCTATTGAAATTGAGATTACTTGACTTATTTTTTTAATTTTAATTTTTTGGAAAAGCTATATATCTAAAATGGAAATTTAGATTCATATTATATTTTTAGCTTCAAAAGTTTGCAAAACATAACTGGCATTCATCAGCAAATAAGCATCATGGTGTTCCAGGTTGATGCGCTTTGACATTGAAGAGCTGAAGTCATGATGGTATTAAATGAGGTCCTCACAGGCACGGATCGCATGCACAGCGAGATGACTGAGCTCCCTCTAACAGGGCCTTGTGGCAAGGTTTTGTTAAACCTCATTTTTTAACATGGGCTATGGGGAACTATAATCCTCTCCATGTCATGCGCTATCAAATCTGAACCTGTGGGCATAGATATGGTTGTTATTCCATGTAAAGCATGAAGGTTTACTAAACCACGTAAGCATGCACACTATTCCAATGTCTGTATGGGAAATGAATACAAAATTTGTTTCTGAACTCTGGAAACTGTCCCTGAGGAGAAGAGCACCAGTTTACAGATGTGAGTTGCACTAGTTGTTCATTATCTTTTATTTGCTTCAACCTGATTTATATAGAAAATGTAAACCTAAATAAATATTGAATAAATGGATTTATTGTGTAATGTGAGCAATCAAATTAATTACGGGTTTTGAGACTGTTAGAAGCCGATGTAACCATGAATTTTTCAGTACTACCACTTCTACCAAAGCAATTTTGCCCATAAATATGTCTGGAGGTCTTGGATGAATTTTTAATGGACGAGCAGAGAAGATGAAAGAGGGAATGGTAGGATCAGGGGGACACGAGCATTGAGCTGCTGGCACAAAGCAGAGAGGCCCCTCACCTCCAATCTTTCACAGTGACATCCTCTATGTCTTATTGCTGTAATTACCCTTTAGTTTGTCACAGGCTCAGTCTCTCATTATCAGGACATGGAACAGGAGGTATAGCAGACCCATGGGCCGGACAGACAGGAGGTGCTCAGAATGTCACCTTATACTGTTTTTTGCATGTAATCTTGAAGCATATACGCGGTTCATTATAGGAAGAAAACACATGGAAAGAAAAAAGGAGTTGTCATTCTTATTGTTTTAGATACTAAGAATAGACACATCTGTCTTGGTTTAACTTGTGTAAATGTTGTCCCTCTCACACTGAGATATATTAAATAGTTAATATGTGTTCAATGTATGGTTCTGATTATAAAATCTTAGCTATAACTTTTAAACACAATATTTGCATGGCTTTACCAGTCACTTAGGTAGTCACTTAGTCACTTGTTAGTCAAGGTTTTCAGAACTGCCTTAATTGTTTGTGAAGCAGATTTAACAAGCTGCTGGAAACATTCCATGAAGATTTTAGTCCAGACTGAAAAACAAAGCGTGCAAAGCTCCTGTTTCAGCACACCCTAAAGGTGCTCTATTGGATTAATCTAGTGGCTGTGGAAGTAATTGTAGCATAGTGAACACAACGTCATGCCTCAATGTTCAAACTATGTGTTCATAATGATTTCAAATTTTTCTCATGTTCTGCTGGAAATAACGATCATACACTATGTATACTATGGTCATAAAGGGATGGACATGGTCAACAAAATATCCAGGTAAGATCTGGCAATCAAACAATTATCCATAGGTATTAAGAGCACCAAAGCGTATTACACCAATACAGCAACAGCAAACTAAACCGTTACTGATTCATTTCCTCTGAGGGATATGGCTTAATACTACAGTACAGTAGTTGCATTGCTGTGCGCTGTCATTTGGACATAGAAGAAATGGTCATCCCCAACTGAGCCTGGTTTCTCTCAAGGTTTTTTTTCCTTTACTTTCGTCGATTGGTGAAGTTTGTTCCTTGCCACTATCTGTGCTGGCTTGCATGGTTCAGGACTTGTGGAGCTATGTATCAATGGATTTTCTCTTCAGTGATAGAACTTTCAGCAGTGAAAATTAAACCACACTGAACTGAACTTCAGTTCAATTCACTATAATCTTCTATGTTAAGCTGCTTTGACACAATCTACATCAGGGGTGACCAACCCTGTTTCTGGAGATCGACCTTCCTGCAGATTTCAGTTGCTGGTTTATAAAACTTCATAACAACTAAATTCAATTAATCTTTTTTTCTATAGCGTTTTTACAATGTAGATCAGTGGTGCTCAACACTGTTCCTGAAGATCGACCTGCCTGCAAAGTTTAGCTTCAACCCTGATCAAACACACCTGCCTGTAATTATCAAGTGCTGTTCAGGTCCTAATTAATTGATTCAGGTGTGTTTGATCAGGGTTGAAGCTGAACTTTGCTGGAAGGTCGATCTCGAGGAACAGGGTTGAGCACCACTGATCAACATTGTAAAAGCGCTATAGAAATAAAGATGAATTGAGTTGTAATGAAGTTTTATAAACTAATTTCAAGAGGAGCACGTGATATGATTTATCACGACTGATCTCGCATTAATAATCATTAACTTCATTTCCATCCACCTATTTTTATGTGCATTTTGGATATGCGCATAAAACAAATCATTTCATGGAAATGGCAAGATGCGCATACATTTAGAAAATGTGCATAAAAAAACAAATGCTCTTACTGAGTAGGATAAACTTTTTTATTCAATAAGAAAAGAGGCGCATAAACTGCGATGGAAACACTTTTACCGAACAAATTCCAGTATGTGCATTAAAAAAAGTCATGTGATTTTGTTATAAGAGATCATGTGATGGTAAATATGTGTGTGAATGAATAAAACAGAAGGCTTAGCACACTGTAAAACATCTGGAATGTTGTTTTGGTCATTCTAAAATGCCCTAACCATCTTAGTGTTAGTGTTATTATATAATTGCCTTTTGAGGCGCAAGACATTTACAGTATTAAATGAAGAAAAGATTCACACAGCTTCTGCTACCACAGCAAATTCTATTTTTACTGTTGATATTTAGCGCCAGTTAATCAGGAAGTGACGATTTTGTTCGCATTGACTCGTTGGATGGAAACGCTGCTTTATTCGCACATCTTTTATGCAATATTCCAGTTTTGTGCATAACTTTAATTCACATTTTTGAATGGAAGCATAGCTACAGTATTGCTAGTCCAATCATATATCATTGCTAGACAAATCAGATGAATCCTAGCCTCCAATAAAATATGCCCAATCATCCTACCTTCCTTTTCTTTGTTTTTGAAGAAATCCCCCATCCACCCCATTTCCCGCCCTTTCCTCCTTTACCAGGAAGAGCTCTAGAGACCTACCTGATCTCGAACCCCCTGTCATGCTTCATGACCAGGCAGGAGCCCTGGGCTCAAGTATCTCCTAGCTCAGGGTTCTCTATCAGGACAGCAAGCCAAATCTGCAAATTATATCAAACAATAGCTAAGTGTGAACTCTTGAATTATTATGGTGTGGAGTTTCAGCTGTGTATTTAAAAAAAAAATGGTGATTCACTGGTGGTTTTATTCCCTTGGCTTGTTGCACCCATGGTGACAATTCTCTGTAAACCAACTGCATTCAGCAATTTTAGTTCCATTCCTTTGGTATAAAACTGTTGTGCTAAGCACCCTTACAAAAGGGTCCCAAAAAGTGGTACACTGTGGTTGGCTATTTTGTTACTTCTTACAGTGGAAATGGAAATAAATAAATACAGAAGAGTGGAAATGTGCCATAATACAAGACAGGATGGATCCACTCGTTCATGTTTATGCCAAATTTGGCCCATACCATCCAAATGTTGCTGCAGAAATCATAAATCATCATACCAGGCATTGTTCTCTCAGCCTTCTATTGAACACTTTTGGCAACCTTGTGCCAAGTGTAGCCTCATTTTCCTGTTCTTAGCTGACAGGAGTGGCACCAGTGTGGTAATACGGTACTGCTGCTGTAGCCCATTTTCAAGTTTCAAGGTTTGATGTGTTATGCAGAAAAATATTTCAGTATGCACATCTCGATTATAATGAGTAGTTATTGTTACCTTTGAGTTACTATTGGCTTTCAATAACCTTGACTCAGTCAGACAATTCTTGTCTGACCTCTGGCAGCAATAAGACAGTTTTGCCCACAGAATTTTATCTCCATTTTTCAGACCATTATCTGTAGAGATGGCTGTGCATGAAAATCCAAGCATATCAACACTTTACAAAATGCAAAGACCAGGCCATGTGGCACCAACAATGATGCTACAAGTCACTTAAATCATATTTATTCCCCATTCTGATGATTGATCCGTACTTGGTTTGTAAATTGGCAGATTATTCTGACCACATTTATTGGGTGATTAGATATTTGTATTCTACAAGAAAGTGAAAGTGTTCCTAATGAAGTGCTCTGGTGGTGTACTTTGTCAGGGTCAGTTAAGGTGTGAAAACAATAGGGATATTTAAGACATGTGCTTTTAATGCATATTAACTGTTTGAGTTGTCCAAATAAATAGCAGACATTACTAACACAATATTTGTTTGTTTGAAAAAAAAAATGGTAATTTTGCTTGTGTTTGAATTCGATTAGAGTAAAACAATTTATATTCAGCACATTATGTGAGCACAGCTTGTGTCCTTGTGCCTAAATCAGATTACATTTCTTCACTCATTTTTCATCCTGGGCTGAGGCCAGAGCAATTCAGGAGAAAAACATCTGGCACAAGGACGACACCGCAACAGTTTCCCACCTGGGATCTCATATACACAATCCATTAGACGCCTTTCAGTCCCACAACCAGCCGTTTAAATTACCAAACACATGCCAGAGCTTGCAAACAATAACACCAATTGTCAGCGATGCATTGACAATGCACAAATCTCTTCATTAGCCATCGTTAAGTGAAGACACACTTCCTGCAGCAGTACTGATTTAGTCTTCACGCATGTTTTGGAAGCCAGCCATGGCCTTATAACACGAGCTGTTTATGGTATGAGATGGAAATGATATTATTTTTCACCACTAATTTTTTACCACTAAATGTTGGTCTTTTTTCTGTTGAGATGTCAATCCATTTACCATTTTTTATCACATAGTCCTAGAGCACATTTCAAGAATAAGACTGAAGGTATGGTGGGTAGACATGCTTTTGCAAGCGAAGAGCATGTTTAGGGCATGGTCCTATACAAAGCATCATCAATTAATGTCACTGATAAAAGGTAGAAGTACAGGTTATGTCTACTTCACACTACTTGAATTTAACCATTGGTGGATAGCTGTACTGTTCAGACTATATGACTTTGTGTTTTTGTCAATATGGAGTTCACATTACGCTACAAAACATGAATGATCCACAAGAGGAGGACACACACTACATGATGTGACCACAACTCTATCACTTAACAACCAAACCACAAGGAATAACGCTATTAGCTGTTTGAGTAATGGTGACCTAAACAGCAAACATGCATGTCCAAGGCCCATGCTGGCTTTTTGTGGGCACTGCAGGCTACAAAATGTCAATACCATATCTAAACAGGCCCTATGTGGGGTAGCCTAGGTATGGCCTACAGCTGCAGGCTCACTGCAGGCTCTGTATGAGTAGCCCACACTAGTGGACAGCCCACAATAACACTGGAACTAGCAGAATTCTATAACTGCCAGAATTACCATTTCAGTCATTCTGACTGTTCTCATATTGTCACGTCATATTTACATTCAGATTTTATTGAGGTATTAATATTAAGCTTTGAACGTCTGTAATCATATTTAATTATGTCATCACCCTAAAAATATGCTATTTTTTGTTTAAATATATAAATGTATAGTTAGGCTACGTTGGACCACCCGTAAATGTCCCAGTCTCACATTCATTTTCACTTTCTCAAGCAGGGGTGAAGGCTTTTTTGCAGCACTGAATATGCTGTTTTTAAAAACATATCTGAAGTAAAATTATGATTTTGCCAACAGAAAGTTGTTTCTGATAGCAGGAAAGTGTCAGGAAGCAGAACCATGCATATTTAAAGTCACAGGGAAAAGTAGTAGACAACTGAAATGCATGAGGTCATTTTGACCGCTATGGTAGTTCTTGAAATCATCGTAACTCTTTTGTATTTTGTATTTTTAATAAAATAACAATTTTAGGAGGAAATATCCAGATATTTAGTAAAAGTCAGGGAATTATAGTTATGTGTGTTTCATTTCAACAAATTTACTCAATTACAAAAATCTTGTTTGTCTGTTTATTTGATCATTTTATATTATCCCATATGACCCATATACAGTTGAAGTCAGAATTTTATAACAGAAAAATTATACAGCTTTTATTCTAGCTGAAATAAAACAAATAAGACATTCTCCTGAAAAATAAAAATATATATATTATCAGACGTACTGTGAAAATTTCCTTGCTCTGTTAAACATTATTTGGGAAATATTTAAAAAAAAAAAAAAAAAAGATCAAAGGGGGGCTAATAATTCTGACTTTAACTGTACACAGTTTATGATCCTTTAATTTATATTTGTTGTTTTTCTATTCTTTGTAATGTATTTTGGTCAACCAAGGCTGTATTTAATCATAATTAATAAATTATCATAATTGGTGTGTTTAAATTTTTTATCCTGTGTGTCAATCTAAAATATCAAGTTGATTATTATATAACCAAAAATAGGTTTCTTTAACTTAAGTCAAGATTACGTTTTTTATTTGAAAAACACTGGAGATGAGACATACCCTGAAGACCTACGGCTTCTGCCAGGTTTCTGAAGTGTGCATTTGGTGCACACTACATAAGGCCACACAACAGGATTTAGGAATTGATCTGAAGTGACAACTGATTCTGGGCCATGTGATAATGACAACATGGTAGTTGCAGCATCTCTAAATTGCATACATACCACCCAAATTCATACTACAAACCCGATACCAACAAAGTTGGGACAATACAAATTGCAAATAAAATCTGAATGCAATGATGTGGAAGTTCCAAATTCGTATATTTTATTCAGTTTACAACATAGATGACATGTCAAATGTTTAAACTGCGAAAATCTATCATCTCAGTGGAAAAATAAGTTGATTTTATATTTCATGGCATCAACAAATTTCAAAAAAGTTGAAACAAGGCCATGTTTACCACTGTGAGGTATCCCCTTTTCTTTTTACAACAGTCTGCAAATGTCTGGGGACTGAGGAGACAAGTTTCTCAAGTTTAGGAATAAGAATATTCTCCCATTCTTATCTAATAAAGGCTTCTAGCTACTCAACTGTCTTAGGTCTCCTTTGTCACATCTTCCTCTTTATGAAGCACCAAATGTTTTCAATGGGTGAAAGACCTGGACTGCAGGCTGGCTATTTCAGTACCTGGATCCTTCTTCTACGCATCCATGATGTTGTAACTGATACAGTTTGTGGTCTGGAATTGTCATGTTGGAAAATGCAAGGTCTTCCCTGAAAGAGACAACATCTGCATGGGAGCATGTGTTGTTCTAGAACTTGGATATACCTTTCAGCATTGATGATGCCTTTCCAGATGTGTAAGCTGCCCATGCCACACACACTCAAGAATTATTATAATACACGCACCCCACACCTTCAGAAATGCAGGCTCCTGAACTGGTAACAACTTGGGTTGTCCCTGTCTTCTTTAGTCTGGATGAGATGGCGTCCCAGTTTTCCAGAAACAGAACTTAAAATTTTGATTTGTCTGACCACAGAACAGTTTTCCACTTTGACACAGTCCATTTTAACTGAGCCTTGGCCCAGAGGAAAACGCTTGCGCTTCTGGGTCATGTTTAAATATGACTTCTTTTTTGGCCTATAGACATTTAGCCATAAACGGTGAATGACACGGTGGGTTGTGTTCACTGACAATGTTTTCTGGAAGTAGTCCTCAGCCCCATTATATTAGCATTCATGTTTGTGATGCAGTGCCATCTAAGGGCCCAAAGATCATGTACATCCAGTATGGTTTTTCGGCCTCTCCAGAATTTCTGAATCGTTGGATGATATTATGCACTGTAGAAAGTGATAACTTTTTGCAATTATTTTGCTGAGAATCTCCATTCTGATATTGCTCCACTGTTTTTGGTGCAGCATTAGGGAAATGGGTGTCCTCTGCTCATCTTGACTGTGTAGTTGTCTTGAATTCCAAAATGAGCCAATATTTGGCCTGAAATTTAAAAATTTCTCACTTTCAGCATTTGATATGTCATCTATATTCTATTGTAAATAAAATATACGTTTATGAGATTTGTAACTTATTGCTTTCTTTTTTATTCACAATTTGTATAGAGTCACAACATTTTTGGAATCGGGTTTCTATATGGAGTAGTATGAATACGTTTTAAGACAAATTCTAATGACATAATACTATCTACATTGTCAGTCACTATTATTAGCAAAAACACTTGCACATAATTGCTCTCACACATCAGTCCAACAATAGGTGGCACAGTGGGTAGCATTGTCGTTTCACAGCAAGAAGGTCAAGCCTCAGGTGGGTTAGTGGGTTAGGCATTTTTGTGTGGAGTTTGCATGTTCTCCCCGTGTTCGCGTGGGTTTCCCCCACAAGTCCAAAGACAAGTGAAAAGGGTAAGCTATATAGTTCGTAGTGTACATGTGTGAATGGGAGTGTATGGGTGTTTCCCAGTGATGGGTTGCAGCTGGAAGGGCAGCTTCATAAAACAAGTGCTAGATAAGTTGGCGGTTCATTCCGCTGTGGCGACCCCAGATTAATAAAGTGACTAAACCAAAAAGAAAATGAATGAATGAACATCAGTCCAACACCTTCTAACGAGGATGCTATGACAACTGACAGGCATAATTTACAGGGCAGTGGGTTCATTTTTTTTTTTTTTCAAAATTCACACACTACATACTGTATATGACCCTGTACATCTTCAAACTATCCCTAGTGAAAAGAAATTTGCAAAAGGACACTTGCAGTATAATACTATATGACCACTAGTTAACTACAAGTACATTAATGATGATTGCAGTATAAAACTACTAGTGTCTTATTGAATGAACGTGTATTCATGGTCTAGTGATTAGAGAGTTATACTTATGATCCAGTACAACCAAGGGTTTTTGGTGGTGTGTCTGTGCGTTTACCACTGTACTTAGCCACATCACTTTGACATCACATGACACTTTAAAGGTCATCAGAATGCAGAATTTGGGATATACAGTACGGATTATTTATTTATTCTGTCACCCCAAAAATAAAAAACAAACCCCATTGGCAGATTATTTGCTTGTTTTAAAGAAGAACTTAATTTTGACAAAGCAAGACAATATTTTTTGCTTGTTAAGAAAATGCTTCTTGACTGAAGAACTTTTAGGTATTTGGACTGGAAACAAGACAAGTATACTCTATGTATAAAGAAAAGTTTATTTTAAAAGTATACTTTTTAATGACGTTATAACTTGAGTAATTGTAATCTAAAATTCACAATGTCAAATGGCAGGAGTACCAGTATACCAGTTTTTAGGCACCCAAGAGTGAGCAGAAATCACCTAACCAAAATCTCTAGGTTTATTTATTTTATGTTTTTAAACAGGATCCCAATTACGCACGATCATGGTAGTGGCTATTTTTCCTGGGGTCCATCAAACACAAAACATTAAAGCCATAACAAAGACCAATATAAAACAACAACAACCCAAAATGCATAACATCCAGATCAACAATCCACTTGATATTGTGCCATTAAAATGTTTCTTCAACAACTTTTTAAACTTCATTGTACTGGTTACAAAACATGTAATGTCTGATGGCAATTCATTCAATGTTTTCATTCCTCTATACATTAGTCCATTGTTTTGCATTAGTTTTTGAAACAGGAAGCAAAAAAAACAAAAAAAAATCCTTTTGACGCATGCCTGGTGTTAAAATTATGACTAGCATTACAATACACCTTGACAGTACAATACACTTGGAACTCATGGCACATAAATATTTATTTTGAAACAGCTATCCTATCCTTAACCAATAACAAACCTGTAAAATGCAAAATGAGTCGTGCAGCTCTATTCTGGACTAACTGTAATTTATCCAAGTCTTTACTTGACGCACTCAACCATACCACTTGGCCATAATCTAAACAACCAATGCCTGCACAATTTGAGAGATGCAGTACTGTGGTAAAACTTGCACATCTCTTAATAATTGATAAATTTCTTCCCATAACTATTACCATTTTAATCGATCTGTTTTGACCACTTTAACCTACTATCAAGAAGAACTTCGAGAAGCCTAGTTTCCTCTCTACCTGCTCAATAGGCACACTAAGACCAATTTAATTGTGGTTTACATTTAAATTGAAAGTTTGAGCCAAACACAAAACTTTTGGTTTGTCAAATATAACCATGTTGTTTTGTACCCACTTTACCACTAATTGGAACTCATCTAAATAAGCACATATATATATATATATATATATATACATATACATATACATATATATATATATATATACATATATACATATATACATATATACATATATACATATATACATATATACATATATACATATATATATATATATATACATATATATACATATATATATATATATATATATATATATATATATATATATATATATATATATATATATACATACATATACACACACATACATATATACATATATACATATATACATATATACATATACATATACATATACACATATACATATACATATACACATATACATATACACATATACATATACATATACATATATATATATATATACACACACACATATACACATACACATACATATACATACATACACACATACACACACATACACATATATACACACACACACACACACCACACACACACACACACACACACACACACACACACACACACACACACACACACACACACACACACACACACACACACACACACACACACACACACACACACACACACACACACACTAAATAGATGTTGTATCATCTGCATACATAACTGCGCTTGCATGTTTTAAAAACCAAAAAGGAATATTTCATCAGTTTACTCAAAACAATGAGAAAAGTTTACTAGGATAAGCAGGTAAGTGATATTCTTGGATGGAGCGGTCTTGTAACCAGTTCACAATGTAAACAATGATCTTAATGCAACCATCTGAGTTTAACGTCACTTCCCTTAATCACAGCTTATGCATCCACATGTTAGGAGAAATGTCCACAGAAGAAGGGAAACACGCACAGCTGATCGCAGGCCAGAGAGAAGGTGAGGTGAACCATGTGCCTTTGTTTCCAGCCGATGAGTGATTGTAAATGGAGAGTTTTTATAGTGATTGGTGATTGCTGGTGCAGGTGTGTAAAATTAAAACTCAGGTGATTGTGCACGGGTGTGATGAGAGGTGGCTGAGGAGGGAGAGCGGTGATTGGTGCTGAGGGAACAAGATGGTGAGGGGGAATGGTGATTGGAGCAGTAGTAACGAGCCGGAGATGTGACAACATTGCAACTCTTTCACTTCCGAATAAAGCTGCGGTCACACTTGACTTTTCTTCCCATAGACTTCCATTCAAACGCACGTGAATGCGTCAGACCGGAAATGCAAGGTCATGCGTCAAGTTTCGCATGTTGCTGCGGTGCAAAGTTCAAGCTTGGTGAACTCTGACCTGCGAAATCGCATCACTTGACTGCATGAGACCAATTGAGGATTAAAACACGACCTCTCTGGACGGAGATTTAAAACATGGAGCAATCGCTCGCTTTTTTTTTTTATGTCTAATCATCTTGTTTAATCCCGCCCCTTTTCGCAGCGCGGCACGACAGAATTTCGCACACACATAGCCCAGTGTGACCGTAGCTTAAAGCTGCGGTCACACTGGGCTTTTCCTCCCATAGACTTCCATTCATACACACGTCAGACCAGAAACGCAGGGTCATGCGTTAAGCTTGGTGAACTCTGACCTGCGAAATCGCATCTCTCGACTGCGTGAGACCAATCGAGGATCAAAACAGGACCTCTCTGGACAGAAATATAAAACATGGAGCATATCGCTCGCTTTTTCAATGTCCAATCATCTTGTTTAATCCCACCTCTTTTCACAGCGACGTATGACAGAATATCGCACAGACAAAGCCTTGTGTGACCACAGCTTAACTTTCCTTTAGAATTAACTACAGATTAACTTGTTAACTTCCCAGTGTTGTGAGAATGTGTGTGTTCAATGGGAATTAATCAGCTGCAGCATTCAGTAATGAACACACACTGAGTGCAGAGGTCTTTACAATTCCCAATGAAGCCATAACTTTAAAGTTTTTACACCAGGCCTCGCAGTCAGTCAGCGATAACACACTAACCAGAACACTCCTTCTTTCTCTCTCTCTCCCTCTCTCTTCCTAGCCTTTACCTCTTTGCTCTCTCTCTTGTTCTGTCTGGCTCTCAATCTTTTCACATCAGCAACACTTAGCTTCCAGGCCTCACTAAGGCATGAGACTGCTCGTATACTTTACTGATAATAAATTTATGAACCAAACCTAGAAAGGAGGAGTATTAAACGAGCGAACGAATCGCCGCAGTTCACTTTACCAAGCCGGCATATCCTTTTCATCAACAAAAATAAGTCTTCAAAGGCAGTAAAAGCATGCTTAGAAAGTAAAGGGCCATTTGAGCGAGTATAGAGAGAATTGTAGAGGTGGGGGTGGGAAAGATATGATCCAGTACGAAACACCCCACCACACTCTCATCTAAAAGCTAAACCCAGCCTTTGAAAAACATACAGGGCCTTTAATAATTCAGTCTTTGGAGAGATTGAGTAGCTTCTTTAGCGTAAAAATCTGCAATCTCCTGACATAAGATCAGTCCCCATGGGGGCTTCGTGCTGAGTCTCATGCAGGCTCCTTGAGTTCTCACATCAGTACGCATTGCGCTCCGAGACACAATTCTGCACTTACAGCATTCCCAGTGTTCCTTTCCAGATCAATAATTATTGTAATAAACAATGACACACAAATAGTTTTACGCACAAACAGTCATCATTTCACAAGTAGGTGAAAAAACAACAAATTTGAGATAGAGAGAGAAAAAATAAAAAAGAATTATTAGCAATTATTGAAGTTGACTGCCGACTTAACTGCTGTGCCCCACCAATACTAGGCTGTAAATATTTTACAAATTTGCACCCTAAACACATTCATATTTTATCAGGTTTTTCAAGCAGTTTATTCTCAAAGCAAAGTGTTGGACTGCATAATTATTTCAGTTTAGCATGTTTTTTTGACCTATTACTTACATAAATACAAGAATTTGAGTTATTGCTCCTCAGAGGGCTAATTTGAGCTAAGGCATGCATTAATTAATATAACCTAGATGGAAAAAAAAAAGATATCCCTAAATAAGCTCTTGGTGAACATCCAGGATGACTGCCTTCTTCAAAGGAAATTGGGACAATTATTGCGCGGAAAGGTGCTTCATATTTTATGCTCTCAGAATCGCTCCCTTTAAATTGGCAGGTAGCCTGCCTTCACACAGATCTCAGGAGAATGTGTTTCACATCTATCAGTAACCAAAATAATTATGTTGCATTGCAATGAAGGCCAGAAGATGCATGCAAAACAACATAAGGCCACATTAAGTCAAATATCAATTCAAGGACATATGCTGATTGGGATACAAACGAACTTGCAAACGGGTTATGGTAAATTTTAAATACTGATATATAAATATTCAGTGTCCTTTTGACCCGTTGCTCTCCTTTTATAGTCTTAAGCCCCAAATTGGCTTCAGTTGTTACAAGTTTTAGTGTAAGGTTCATTAGTTAATGTTAATTAATGCATTTACTAACATGAAAAAACAATGAACAATACATTTACTACAGTATTTGTTAGTTAACGTTAGTTAATGAAAATACAGTTGTTCATTGTTAGTTCATGTTAACTGATTCATACATTCATATTCTTTTCAGCTTAGTGCCTTTATTAATCCGGGCTCGCCACAGCGGAATGAACCGCCAACTTATCCATCACATTTTTTATGCAGCCGATGCCCTTCCAGCCACAACCAACCTCTGGGAAACATCCATACACACTCACCCATACTCATACACTACGGACCATTTAGCCTACCCAATTCACCTGTACCACAGTGTCTTTGGACTGTGGGGGAAACCGGAGCACCCAGAGGAAACCCACACGAATGCAGGGAGAACATGCAAACTCCACGCAGAAACGCCAACTCTGTGAGACGACAGCACTACCTATTGCACCACTGAATCGCCACTTCATGTTAACTCACGGTGCAATAACTAAATGTTAACAAGCATGGACTTGGATGTTAATAACGCATTATTAAATGTCCAATTATAATTAATAAATGCTGTACAAGTGTTGTTCATGATTAGTTCATGTTAGTAAACGCATTAACTAATGAACCTTATTGTAAAGTGTTACCGAATTTTGTCATCAGAGCTGTATGTGCGAACTCTACAGGCATTGCCCAATTTTACAACTGACACATGGGCTTCGAATTGTTTTTGCACTACTTTATTTGTCCACAAGTTGCTTTAAAGTAACAAAAGGAACAATATAGACAGAATAAGAGAAACATACTACTGAAAACAATTCAGTACTGAAAACTACTAAAACAATTGAAACTCATGTTGACAAACGCTTGTGTGTGGGAATTAAATTCTCAAGCTGACCCCTATGTGAGCATTTTTATTCGTGTTATCGTTATTAAGTTATCATTGTTTTTGTTCTATTTAATATTGTTTATCCCATGACAGCCTGCATGAGTTATTAATGTATTTTTGTTTGGTTTGTCTTCTTTTATTTACATTTTTTTTCAAAATACACATAAACTTCCTGAGAACATTTTAAAATGTCTGATATTCCAATATGTGTAAGAAAATGTATATTTATTTTAGTTTGGATGCTTTACTGTCACACAGACTGAGCGTTTCACTTTTTTACACATACGTTTTCAATAATCTGGCTGAATGAGGCTGTTTACTTGGGAAAACAATAGAGTAAATTTTCTAGTTACCTAAACAGTGTGTATCTAATGTGAATAAATGACATTGTCTGAATATGTTTAAAAATAATTATTATTGCCATCTCGAGGCGAATTATTATTGCCATCCCCTACAGTCCAAAGACATGTGGTGCAGGTGAATTGAATAAACTAAATTGGCTGTAGTGTATGTGTGTGAATGAGTGTGTATGGGGTATATTTCCCAGTACTAGGTTGCAGCTGGAAGGGCATCCTCTGTTTAAAACATATGCTGGATAAGTTGGTGGTTCATTCTGCTGTTGCGACCCCTGATGAATAAAGGGACTACGCCAAAGGAAAATAAATGAATGAATGAATTATTGCCAAGTCCATAGACTTCAGCTTGTTTTTTTCCAAACAATAAATGTAATGTTTTAGTACTTGTGTGTTTTTAATTGTCTGAAACCTAAAATAAATGACAAGCACCGTGCATCTGCATCTGGCTTAGTGCAAGCCATCACAGTAGAGCAGATAGCTGATCATGTGACACATTTTAGCATTCTAATCACACTGGTGTGATCTTAAGCTTCAGAGACTAGCCTAGATCAAAATGTTTAAGTAAAAACAAAATAATAAATTGTAAATTGTTTAATTGTGGTAAGTAAAAGAAAATAATCCAGTGCCGTTTCCCAAAAAGCATCTGCTGTGTAAAAAAAATGCTGGATAAGTTGGTGGTTCATTCCGCTGTGGCAACCCCAGATTAATAATGGAACTAAGCCGAAAAGAAAATGAATGAATGAATCCAGTGCATACATATGCAAGCAATTTTCCATTTCTATAGGGCAACTGCCCCTTGTGGTTCAGAGCATTTCTGTTGCGCTGTGGCACTTCAGTTGTGTTGTGAATTTATATTTGCTTTTAAAATTGCATTGTATTTTGACTTAATTCAGTAATTTTTTTACTTGATTTCACTTGGTTTTTAAAACTCTGTTGTGTTATGTATATTATTGGGCCATGGAAGTATAAGGGGCCGATCACACCGAACATGCTTTTACGTTCCAAAAATGCGAGGCGCACCACACTGCCTTTTTTGTTGACAAGAAAAAAAAGAAGTGTGGTTCGCTCTTTATGTCGCTAGGCAATGTCGCTGAATCAGCTGGGTATTGTGCGAGAGTGTTGTTGTTGATATTATTACAATTTTTATGTTTTATATTATTCTGAAATTCAAGATTTGTGAGTCATACAGCATCGGATAACTCAAAACAACAATCACAAGTCTCTCCTTCATCTCCAAAAGTCTCCGTAGTTGTCTTGACCACACAAACACTGCTGTCACCTCAACAGAAACCCCGCCTCTGCTTACATATAGTTGGAGAATAAAAAAGGCACGACTTGCGTTATGTGCTTTTTCCGCTCAGAACTGACTTAATTTCAACTGCGAGCGCACAGCACGCAACACCAAAAATGCGAGGCGCAGCAGGCGGTTAAAATGCGAGGCGTGCAGGGCGAATAACAACACGCAAAACGCTTGCGGCTGTAAGTAAACCATTCAAAAAAAGGCAACGCAAAAAGTGTGTTCAATGTGATCGGCCACTAAGGGTTCAAATGCAAAAGCGTCCATTTGCCATATAAAGTTTTTTTTCTGAACTTACAAACGGTGTAGGTTGAGTAATTAAACTTTTATGGCAAAAAAAAATGATTGTCTTCATTTTTTAACGTTAAATAACTGAACATAAGCATAGAAGGCTGAGCAAAATGCTCTTTTAGAAGAAAATTCAGATGGCATCTGAACTCTTAAATTTGGGTTTAAAAAAACAGGGCAAACAATTGTGTGTGTGGATGCAAACATATTCAGTTTTAGAATTATTAGCCCCCCTGAATTAAAAGCCCCCTTGTTTAAATTTTTACCCCAATTTTTGTTTAACGGAGGGAAGATTTTTTTCAACACATTTTTAATCATAATAGTTTTAATAACTCATCTCTAATAACTGATTTATTTTATCTTTGCCATGATGACAGTAAATAATATTTGACTAGATATTTATCAAGACACTTCTATACAGCTTAAAGTGACATTTAAAGGCTTAACTAGGTTAATTAGGCAGGTTAGGGTAATTAGGCAAGTTTTTGAATAACGATGGTTTGTTCTTTAGACTATTGAAAAAAAATATATTGCCCAAAGGTGCTAATAAGTTTGACCTGGTTTTAAAATTAAAAACTGCTTTTATTCTAGCCGAAATAAAATAAATAAGACTTTCTCCTGAAGAAAAAAAATATGATCAGACATACTGTGAAAATTTCCTTGCTCTGTTAAACATCATTTGGGAAATATTTAAAAAAGAAAAAAAAAATTCAAAGGGGGGCTAATAATTCTGACTTCAACTGTACATAAAAAAACAAAGTACACTTTAGGTTTAGATGTCTCAATGCCAACAGCCAGTGGAAGGTTTTTCTGCCAGACCTTGTTTTCTCTCTCCTCCTGTAACAAATGCATTGTGTGCTCATGCTAACCCAATCCATCACTCCTATTCCGCCATGAAAAAAGCACTTTCCAGGGGTGTGTTTTTTATTTTTGCCAGCACTGCTGTTCCTACAGCACTCGAGAGACCACGCTGATGGACACTCTGGTCAACGTAGGCAAGGTGCTGAGGGATGAAGGAATACACTACCAACGTGCATCTCCTCCAAACCCCCACACCAAAACTGCCTCCCCTAGCCCACAGCTCTCTCTGAAGACCACTTCCGTGTCCCTTGGGTGTCATCCTTATGATAACCTGTGCACTATTAAATTCCCCAATGTGCTACAAGTCTGTCAGCATGCAGCCGTGACACGCAAGAAGGATGCTTTCTGGTGAACATATAGACATTGAGGTGTTTATGAGTGAGCAATGAAGAAGCAAACAAAAAAACAGGCTTCACAAACCAGAATTTACAATGACAACTTGAAAAAACACTAGGGCCAATGATATAAGCGGACATAATAAAGAGAAAACATTGTTTAGGCTACATGTGCACATTCATGTGGGTTTCATTTAGGTTTGAAAAACATTTATAAATGTAAAGTGTAACAATTTGATAGGAAAGATAATTGTTTTAATATGCTATATAACAAAAGAAATACAATAATTTAATTCATTTAAAAATATATTATTATGTTTAAATATAAAAAGGTTTATAAATTAAAAATGTAAGAATTTGTTAGAATAGATGGCTGTTTATATAATACAGTATGACAATAAAGCTATTGTAATATGTATTATAATATAGAAATAAATTTTAATTAATGTAATACATTTAAAAAGACTACTACTATTTTGGTTGTAAATAATATTACATTTAAAAATAAAGGTAAACAATAAACTATCATGTAATTCGTAAATGACTGGGATTATGATCCACCTTTTAACACAGTCTACAACTTCTTCCCATTTAAGCAGCCAATTCCTCGCAAGTTTAAAAAAGTACTATTCCATTGACATTGCATTAAGAAGAGATGTCATTTCCATGTTTCAAGCCTTGCTTTTGTGCAAGCTCTCAGTAATCTGGGGAGATGTGTGACTATGCATTTGCACCAATTATGCTCTATTAAACCTATTCAAATTGCAGTCTGTTCCAGGTTCGCCCTGACAAAGTGAAATTTGATTTCTAAAACGTTCTCTCGTCTTTTCTGCACAAAGAAGCCGTTGGGGATCGAGGGAGCGATCGCTGGAGAGGGAAGTGGGCTGGAAGGCAAATCTAGGTGATGTGTATGTTCTTAAAGTGCCCCTGGGTCTATCTTGGGTAGGCAGGATCTGACAAAAAGATCTGTAAGGAGGAAAAAAATCCTCCACTCTGCTCAAGCATGGGAAATTAAGCCCAGGTAAAGATTCTTACTTAAAACGCACTCTCAACTCTTTCTCTTCTCCATCTTTTCTCCCAACAGTCACAGGAGAAATTACCAATTGTTTCATTAGATAAACTCCCAGAAGCACCTGCCGTTAAGACCTGTAGGTTCTGGCTCTGGCCCAGACCGGACTCCCTTGGGTATTTGTTCAAAGGCAAACTCTGCCGAGCCTCCGGGGGATGTTTAACTGATTGCAACAATGAGTATTTAGAGCATTAACTTCTGTGGGAATTCAACAAGTTTGCTTCTGTCAGAAGCTGAATTTAACTGTCAGCTAGATTTACTTTCAAAGGGTCCTGACAGGAAGTAATGACTACTCTTGACGGTTGGTTTTTTTTTTTCACTATTATTTTCTTCTAACAATCATGCAATTGAGTGAAGCGAGGAGAATTTGAAGTCAGGAATGCTCAGTTTATCAGTTTGAATGATAAAGCGATGATTGTCAATGATTCCAGCAGCAATGGAATTTAATGCCTTGCTTGACTCTTCATATCAAAACCAATATCGAGAGAAAGATGAGGGCGTTTCATGAGATGGAGTATGAATTATTTAAGATTTTCTGGTGTGAAATATTGAGGTGAAGTATAATATCTTTTAGGTGATATCATTTCAGTGTTTTTATAGAGCTATTATTGCAAGACACTCAAGGTTTAAACGATAAAAAAACTAATAGTAATCACTAGGGATATCCCAATCAGGTTTTTTTGCCCTTGAGTCCAATTCCGAGTCATGAGTTTTTGAGTATCTACCGATATCGAAACCCGATCTGATACTTCTATAATGCATAAAAAAAAGAATAAAGAAGAGTGAAGAAACAGATCCAGGATGTTCTTATTTTATTTATTGTTTTGGAGGTGTCTTATCAGGTTTGTTGTGTTAAATGTAGCCTTTTTCTTTCCACCTCTTGCAATCCAAAGTTTACATTTCTTACAGTTTGCTATGGCAATGTTGATATCATCAACTTTAGAATACCTCCAGAATGCAGACATAGCATGTGTTTTACTTTGCGGGCATTTAACCAATAGCAATCTCTGCAACAAAGTGATGCCATGCCGCACACATTGTGTTTCTATGTGAGACAAGAAAGAGGTCTAACTCTTGTCACCGCATAACTATAGATGTGTTAAAAAATAATGACGAATATATATTATAAATTGGACATACCTCCGATCAGGACTCGAATATACAGTATGTATATATATATATATATATATATATATATATATATATATATATATTATATATATATTTACATATATGTATGTTCATATATACATATATATTTAAGTCCTGATCGGGAGGTAACGTCCGATTCCAATCAAGTCTGAAACCGCGTGTTCGGCCCGATTTCAGATCACGTGATCAGATCTGGACATCCCTAGTAATCACAGAATTCCAGCCTTTTTTTTGCATTCCAGCTTTTTAAAATATTTTTTACATATCCAATGAAGGTTTAGGTAACATGGTGGCTCAGTGGTTAGTACTGTTGCATCACAGCAAGAAGGTCGCTGGTTCGAGTCCCGGCTGGGCCAGTGCATTTCTGTGTGGAGTTTGCATGTTCTCCCTGTGTTGGCGTGGGTTTCCTCCGGGTGCTCCAGTTCCCCCACAGTTCAAAGACATGCGGGTATAGGTGAATGGAATAAGCTAAATTAACCGTAGTGTATGTGTGTGAATAAGTGTGTTTGGATGTTTCCCAGAACTGGGTTGTAGCTGGAAGGGCATCCGCTGTGTAAATCATGTCCTGGATAAGTTGGCGGTTCATTCCGCTGTGGCAACCCCTGATGAATAAAGGGACTAAGCCGAAAAAAAAATGAGTGAATGTATAAACTGAAGTTTCATCAAATTCAATATGTGCACACATTTATAGAACAAGTATATCATAATTTGACATATTAGACTCAAAGGTTTCTACAGAGGGAACTTCGGCTATCTCTTTTAATCCTTAATTATAAAAAATACTGTAAAATAATGATTTTCACAGTTTTTGCTGAATATAATTATTATAATTGTGTAGAAACATATATTCTCTGAAAAACCTTCAGAATATAGGATTTTAAATCAAAAGTTTGATGTGTGTGTATATGGCTCAATGTAGGAGAAAACAGACTTTAAAAATATGAATATGAATTGAAATCTACTGGCACAAATCGATAAAGTGGGATCAATAGAAACAATGAATATTGTATGTTGTACACTTTCTTTCAATTAGACACGAGAAAAGCCCAAAATTAAACATTTAATAAATACATTAAATACGTTTTTGCAAATGAAATTTGTTTAAAACTGATTTAAACAAACATTGTGATTAATAATTGGATATAGCACTCACATGCAGGCCTATAAGTGGAAAAATGCCTTCCTGCAAATACATTGACATATGATGGAATATAACAAGAGCTTAACAAAAGAGAACAGTTATGTGTCAGTTGACATCAAACGACAAAAACCTGACTGACACTCAAATAAATCTTTGAATATGTTCAAAAAAACATTCTGCTGACGGCTCCAAAGCTATACTACAGCGCCCTCTGTCTTTTGCAACCGGTATGCAATACTTCCATCTAACAGAGACCCGAGTATATATTACAAGTCACATATAGAGACCAATCAAAAAATATTCTCTTTATAGCTCTTCCAGCTTTCTGACCTCACGCAATCATCAAAGCATATCAAACCCAAGCAGACCCACCACTTTGTATCCTTGAGAGCGAAGCGCTGCGTGCCTAAAAACTGTTATTAGTTTGGAAGTTCCATAATTCAATAAGTTTAGACTTTGAATAATTTATGACGGAAAATGTGAAAGTTTAAGAAGCCATACGGCACAAATAAAGTTGTGCCTGCGATAAAAAGGCCTGTCTGCATGGCGTCCCGCTGGTGTGTAATTTGCGGTGCGCAGTTCTGGCCTTTTCCAGCCCTGTTTTGGGCCAATGATTTTCTCTTGTCTCGGCGCAGCGCTGACCTTCTGAAAGGCAGCTGTGTGGTTAAAGCAGTCAATTTTCAAGGCCCTTGTAGCTTGAATCAAAACTCCATTATAGATTTTACCTCCGGGGGAACTGGGGGCCTTGCAAGGTTTTTCACAATTTTACCTGTGGAAAAAAACCTAAAAGGACGGGCCGCTCTCCAGAGAGCTGCGCAGGGTTGATGGGGGATTGCAAGGGACCGAGAGTGCCAGGTGTGTACCCCAGGACACCGTCCTCATCTTCATGTGACAAGCAGGGGGGCAGCGCAGAGCGAAAATGGAGCTTTAAAAACATTCGGATGGCACTGAACCCTTGACATGACAAGGCCAGCACCTGAGGGAGAGAATGAGAAGAGGGCTCGGAATCCGAGAGCAGCTACGAGAGCTTTAAAACACCTCCTAGCGGGAGAAAAAAGAAAAAGAGAAAGAGAGAGAGGCGGAGATACGCTGAAGAATGAGGGTGGGAAAATGGAGGCCTCCAAAGAATACAAGTAACAGTTATTAAAACAACCAACAGTTCTCTTCCCTTGAACCGTGTGTACTAACACCCAGGCGGGGGCCAAAGACTCAGCAGATCCTATCAGGACATCTGTCACTTTGTGGTGACAACCCTCCTTTAATAAGTGACAGGGCCTTGGTGCTTGTGGGTTCGTGCTGGGGAAGGTTTCTCCACTCGGAGCAATGGCGAGGTCTCTGCAGCCATCAAAGTCATTCAGCGGATGCCCTTTTAAAACAACTTGTCCCAATTACAGCCAATCAGTGCCCGGAACACACAGGCAGGGGCATCTGACATCAAAGATGCCAAGCGAAAATACCCGCATGAGGTTCGTGTGGCAATTAGAGGACTTAAGCTGCATTTCATCACCAAATGTTTTCAAAATAAGTCTTCATTTAGAGGGAGTGAGTAAGAAGAAAGATACCGAGAGAGGGTGATGGAGTTTGTGGGGAAAGGAGGGGGAGATGCCCTTAAGAAATCATTAAAGCATAATTACTGCTCATCATCTGTGCAAGTGCTTACAAAGTGCCAGTTCTGGATTTGTGCTGTTTCCCTTGGGCAACACACATACACACACCGAGACACACGCATAAACATACACACAGACACAAATAAATCCAAGGCCATACCCCAGATAAAAGTTTTACAATCAATCTCTCACTGGGTTTAAAATGCCCAATTAAAATCAGAGCTTGAGCATCTAGAACAGATTGCCCTCGTCTCAAAAGCAACACTTAACATGTTTTAATACCAGAAGTCACTCTTTTTGTTCTTGGCTAATAGAATGTCAACATGCACTTGTTGTGCAATCTGTCACCTGTCTCCATACAGTTGAAGAAATGCTATGTTAGGCATAGTAGCTGTATATTCGCACATGTTTTTTGTGTGTGTGTGTGTGCAATGTGCTTTGTAAATTTCATTGCAAGTTTCTGTCATTTCAAATCTCACCATGCACCCCACCTAAAAAAAATACTATAGTAATTTATAGTACATACTATAGTGTTTATGAACAGTACTATCATAAGGTTTATTATAGTTTTATAGCATACTGTAGTATGACTATAGTGAACTGATAAACTGTAATAAATACTGTAGTATCTTTTATTGTACTAAAGTAAACGGTGGTGTATTGTAGAATAATATACATATTATTGCTGTGCAAAACATTTGGTCATTTTTTATATTATACTATAGTGATACCATAGCAACTATGTATTATCATAATTACCACACCATATTAAAACAAGTACTTTAGTGTAGTGTTGTTACACTGTAAACGCTAAATTATTTATCGTAATTAATAATAATGATAATAATTCCTTACATTATATAGCATTTTTCTGGATACTTCAAGCACTTTACACATTTTTGGGAGAGTCTCCTCATCCACCCCACCAGTGTGCAGCATCCACCTGGATGACGTGACATCAGCCATATGCGCCAGGACTGCACCTCACACACCAGCTGATTGGTGGAGAGGAGACAGTGTGATGAGACCAATTATGATATATGGATGGTTAGGAGGTCATGATGGACAGAGGCCAGAAGGTAAATTTGGCCATGCAGGTTAAACCCCATACTCTTTTTTTGAAGGACACCCTGGGATTTTTTATGACCACAGAAGAGCCAGACCTCAGTTAAAATGTCTTATCTGAAAGACGGCGGTCACTGATAGAGTCCTTATCAATATACTGGAGTGTTAGGACCCACACAACTGCATGTTGAGTGCCCCCTGCTGGTCTTATTAACATCAGCAACCTAGCTTTCCCATGTGGTCTCCCATTCAAGTACTGACCCTAACATGAGAGTTAGTTCATATATAACAGCAATGGCCAAACTTGACCTGGAGGGCCAGTGTAGAGTTTTGCTGCGGTGACACTAGAGTTTGTGCGTGTGAATTTCTGTTTTACGGCGCTGTCAGAACGGGCGGGATTGAACAGGATGATTAGACATTAAAAAAGGCAAGCGATTGGTCCATGTTTTAAATTTCTGTCCAGAGAGGTCATGTTTTGATCTCGGATTGGTCTCACGCAGTCATGTGATGCGATTTTGCAGGTCAGAGTTCACCAAACTTGAACTTTCCAACGCATCGAACTGTGAAACTTGTTACACGAGCTTGTGTTCCAGTCTGAGTATTCACGTGCGTATGAATGGAATTCTATGGGGAGAAAAGTGTAGTGTGATTTCAGCTTTATGCTTCAAGACGAATCAAACCCATGTGAACAAACTAACAGTGTCTTCAAGATCACTAGTAAGTACAGGCAGTGTGTTGATTAGGGTTGGAGCAAAACTATGCAGGACACTGGCTCTCTAGGTCGAGAATGCCCATCCTTGACATATACTGTTGTTTTTATGTTACTTATGGTTAACCATAATCTAAAGGGGAACATTCAACTTTTTTCTTAAATTGTGACTTGTGAACTGATGGAATATGTCTTAGAGGCCTGTCGATCTGATAAAAAAAGGCAGAGGCAACTTATAACACTGACTGACAGATTTCAGTCATATATTATCACAACCTTCACTTTACTTCATTACTGGAACATATTTATTAGCCAACCTGATTTGCATCTTTTTAATTATACATTAGGCAGAATTCCGTATGAACACATTTAAGTCAGGGTCATAATTGTTTTTCAACCAAGCACCCGAGAATTTTCAAAAAGAAATTGGCAGCAGCTGCACAGAAGATCACAGACTATCAGGTATGTTCTCTTAGTTCAATGTGTTTTTAAACCTGACAGTAATTCATAAGAGGATAAAGGAAGATAGTAGCCTAGTTTTTGACAGTCATTATTCTTGCTGCCCACCATTCTAAAATTAATAATTTGACGCAAACTGCTGCTCTTTTATATTATGAAAAGATTAATTAGGGGCATTGTAAGACAAAGAACTAAAAAATTGTAACACTTCAATTTAAATACCAATTCTCACTATTAACCCATGACTTATTGCCTGCCTATTATTAAACATTGTCTGTTTATTTGTACATAAGGGAAAGTTCACTCTAAAATAAAAAAAAAAATACTCTCTCTCTATACATATATATTATATATATATATATATATATATTATATATATATATATATATATATATACATTCCTTTTATTTTCGGCTCAGTCATTTTAATTATAATTAATCATTATTAGATTAATGAATTAATCCAACTTATCCAGCTTATGTTTTACTGTTGTATGTTAATATAGCAGATGCTCTTCCAGCTGCAACCGATCACTGGGAAACAGCCATACACTTTCATTCACACACATACACTACGGACAATTTAGCCTACCCAATTCACCTAAAGCATCTTTAGACTTGTGTGGGAAACTGGAGCACCTAGAGGGAACCCACGCAAACACGGGGAGAACATGCAAACTCCACACAGAAATGCCAACTGGCCCAGCCGTAACTTGACCCAGCAACCTTCTTGCTGTGAGGCGAGAGCGCTACCCACTGCGGCACCACTATTTTTTGAGTTCCTTTCTTGTTGAACACAAAATAAGATATTCTGAAGAATGATTAAAACATGTAACCATTGACTTCCATGTAGGAAAACAAATAAGTCAACATAGGTTTGTAGCTTTCTTCAAAATATCTTCTATTGTCTTTAACAGAAGAAACTAACTCATACATGTTTGGAACAAGTGAAGGGAGAGTAAAGGATGACAGAATTTCTGGGTGAACCATTCCATTAAGAAGTACAAATTCTGCATCCTATTGTACATCCCTCATCAAATAAACTAACCCAACTACTTACTTTAGACCCTTAAAACCCAACACATTTTACCTTAAAATAAAGTATGTTGCTGTAGATTCTGCAGGAAATCGTTAACAGTGTAAATATCCAGCAAGCAAATTTACAAAATACTAAATAAAAAAAACTGAAATTGTAGCTTTGTTGGCCAATTGTTTAACTGTAAAAACAATGACAGAGTAATTGCTGTAACCAATGTAACAGTCGAATCTTAAATTATTAAAGCCCATTAACATTTAAGCACAATAGCTATGTCAACTTCAAACCATAGGAGGTGCTGAGCGGCTTTCTCTGTTTGCACATAATAAAAGACAATCTTTTAATTTTGAATGGTTTTTAGGAATATAAACGATTTCTGTTTGTTATTGTATTGGGCTGAAGCACTGATGTTATGCTGCATGTGTCTTTAATTAAAGGCAGTGCTTATTTTAGTTGCATTTTTTTAAGTAATTAGATTTAGATTACACACAGATTGAAACGATCAATTTCAGCAAATGAGTTGACACGAGTTGAATTTACTGCACTGTATTTTAAAATAGCATATACTGTAAAGTACATTGCAATACAATCTATTTAAACAACTGACTTTATTTTCAGGACATTTTGTGAAGTTTATTTATAAACTAATTTCGAGAGGATCACATGCTTATGATTGCTTGCAGCCGGTCCCGCATTATTCAATTTATGATTCACCAATCAGACGATTCCTAAGCCACTATAAATACCCTAAGTTCCATTTAACAGCCTTAAATCCCCCCTTCCTCCTCCCCTTTTCCTAGATGGGTGGCACAGTGGCCCAGTGGTTAGCACTGTTGCCTCACAGCAAGAACGACACTAGTTCTAGTCCTTACCAAGCCAGCCGACGTTTCTGTGCGGAGTTTACACATTCTACCCGTGCTCACGTGGGTTTCCCCCGGGTTCCCCGGTTTCCTCCCACCGTCCAAAAACATGCAACTTAAGTTAATTGACTAATCCATATCGACACCATAGACATGCTCCTAGTAAGTGTTTATCTCTTAAGAGCAATCACTATCTGTTCATTAGCCACTACAGCAGGGGAGTTCTCGAGATCTACCTGAGCTCAAACTTCCCTCTCGCCTTGCAAACAGAAGGGAGCCCCAGGCTCGAGGATCTTATGAGCTCAGGGCTCTCTTCAAACACATCATGCCAAACAAGCTTTATAATCAATCATCAGCTACAGTAAGTGTGAACTCTTGAATTATAGTACAGCGGTACACAACTCAGTTTCTTATTAATTTAAATAATTTCATTTATGTTTACCTAACAAATATGCATCACAAAGTTGCTATGTAAAACAAACACAACCTACAGTAAATGCATGGAAATTGTATTTTTAATAATTATTATTTATTTATTTAATTCAAGTGCAAAGTGACTTCATGAAGGGTATTTTGATAGGTGCTTGCAGTAACTTTTAGGATGGTTATGAGTTTCCAGGGACAGTCCAATGGTCATGGTGTTCAGTTTGCTGGGTGCTTTTCTTAGGACTGTTCTGAGCATCCAGCGTGATCCCAGTAGCTGCTTTATGGTAAGTGTTTTGCTGTGTGCTTGCAAGCTAACTTCTTCTTGGGACTGTTCTGAGCATGCATATTTTGAAAACGCACACGTTTTTCTTCACAGATCACCTTTGGTTCTCCTTTAATATATGTCCTGGGCCTAAAGCTGGTCAAAGATGTCTTAGTTTCCTTCAGCTCCTGCTGCTCCCAGTCATGAGTCCTGAAAGAGTTAAGACGACCGCCCTCCAATATCCATTTGTGCTGCAAGGCTTCATGTGGTGTCATTCTCTTCTTGGGGTCCCACCTGTAATGGGTAATCATACGTACTCACCACACCATATGATAAACCACAATTTGATATTTTGTATTTATCTAAAAAATAATCTATTTTTTAAGCATTTGTCATGAATCAACATCCCTGGAAAATATCATGAGGGTTTTAAATAAAAAAAACTGACTTTCAGGGCACTGATTTTGTACATGGCCACTGTAGCAAACACCAGGACTAAATGCATGTTTGTTCCACACTTTATGCAAATTCACACTGCATGACTTCAAATTTGTGGGATCACCATTGTTTTCACCCTGCAAAACTCTCTAGAGTAGCATTCAGTTGCTGCTGTGTGCACACTACATGATAGATCAGTGACATGAGGATATACACTACATGACTACTCTAGAAACATTTGTTGACATCTCTGTCTGGCTCACAATGAATGTAAAAATTGATAAGGAAATAATGAGCACTTGAGAGACTGGAAATGATACAAAAAGTATTTTTAATAATTTACCAATGGAAAAGGTCTGTTCTCTGTTAAAATGGTCTAAGACTATGGAGGAGGAAATAGTTGGTGAGACTCAGGGGTTTCTGTTGAACGTTATTGTAAAGCTGATTTTTATTTTTTTTTATTTTTAAAGATTGTGGTCGGTCTATAACCTCTCCCAGAACTTCCTTCTGCCCTGTATTGCTCATTGGCTGGAGGTCATCACCGATGTGTTTTTCACACAAATTGTTATTGAATCACAGACAGGTCCAAATAATTTACATGCCAAATATTTCACATGCGCCAGCAACACGTCGGCAATTCTCTTGGATCAGATCTTTGATAATTCACAGTGCGTGACTCATGTAAACAAGCACCAATTTGCCTCTGATTTCTGGCATTTGTCTGCAATTTTACAAAACCTGTCTGTAAGACACAACAAGTGAATAGATTTTAAATAAATTTAAATAAATTATATTAAATAATATTGAAAATATGACTATATTGTGAAAATCCTGGACATTTTTTCTCCCATTATTACATTTGATTATTTATTTTCTAGTGTATTAAATACATTGTATGAAATGGAAAAACCCAACCTGATCTCACGAGGAAACGTAGCTGTTTTACATTTCGTCAGATTAGTGGGTAATTTGTATGAATATATATGAGTTCAGTTGTACGAAATTATGTGATTTTAAAAAGGAGGCGTGGCACCCAACCCCACCCCACCCCACGCCTAAACCCAACTATCATTGGGGGATAAGCAAATCATATTAAATTGTACGAATGAGATTGTACGAATTCATACAAACTAGCCACTAAATCAAAAAGGTACAAATTGCATTGAGATTGTATTGGAAAAATCCTCTTATAGCCATTTTACAAATATATTGCATGAAGCAAAATGGCATATCAAATCATTCTTATATCTTTCACTAAATAAAATAATCTTTAAAGTTTGGTATAAATAATCCAAAAGCCTAAAATTGTTTTATTAAAAAAAAATACATTGTTTTAACCTATTCATGTCTTACCATGTCACTTTATTTTTATATATTTTTTGGAAATTAAGTCCTGCTGTCCACTACAGTGGACATTGCATAACATATAAATGAAGTATATTATTTAAAACTTTTTTCATTTTTCGCCTTATGTGCTAAACAATGTAATTAAATATCGAATTCACATTTTTTCCCAGGTTTTAGGAAAGTCTAGTAATCAAAAGACACATACGTCAAACAGCGACGGATAAAATCCAAAAAGGAATAATCAGTGGTCCCCAGAATGCCAACCAGAGGTCGAGATTTGAGGAACTTGTGGACTCGAAGCTTGGCTTCTCCTTTCTGTGCCCCCTTCTGAACTTTAATAAAACAAGACACATGAAAATAGATTCAGCAAAAAAAAAAAACAAAAAAAAAAGATAAAACAGCTGGAAATTCACAATGTGTAAGTGAATGTATTGCATTTACCAAGAAAGTCAGACCAAACTTTAGATTGTTCAGTCATATCAGCAGGAGGAAATCCAAGCACCTAAAAAATTATTATAAACTTGTACATTAAAATGATATTTGCTTGTGAAAGCAGATTATCAGACACAGCCTTTACCTCTGTGATACAGGACAGCTGGTCTAGCTCATTTCTGCCAGGGAAGATGGGTCGCCCAGTGTAAAACTCTGCTAGGACACAGCCAAGGCTCCACATGTCCATGGCAGTGTTGTAGGGCTGTTGCAGAAGCACCTCAGGAGGACGATACCACCGAGTTCCTATGTACTTATAAACTACAGCAGATAAAGAGAGAGGGGAGAGTAATGATGAAACCTCTAATCTTCTCTCACACTTACCTCACATTTAAAGCATTTATAGCCTCATGCGCACCAGGACATTTATGATTCGTACTTATCACCAGTATTTTTCATTTTCATATATTCAACATTCATACCCAAGCGTTTTTACTGGCAATGAGCAGAGTGAATGTGCGAAATCACTCGCTGGCATAAGATGGTGCTTAATGAAAAATAGTAAAACCCAAGTATACAAGGTGACACGGTTACCTTCTGACACTCGAATGTTTCACAGAAGTCAACCTCAAAAGTCAACTTTTTCCTTGTGTATACATATAAGCTTTTACACTTCTGTTTAATCTCCTCCATTTCAGCACTCAAACACCAGCTCAAAAGTTACAAGCCATAGCAGAAAATTAGGTGAAATGCTTCATCGAATCCTATTTGATCTGCAATTCCTGCGTGCTTGCCTAGACCAATTTGTTCTTGAGCACCACAAAGTCATGTTTTACTGTCACTTTAGCAGCTCAAGGAACATGAACAAAAGCACCAATCTCACTGGTCACTGGTTTTTGTAAGTCATTAGCTGTTTTCATTCACCTCTTTTTATGCACATTTTTAACTATTGTAAAAAAAGCTTAATGGAAATGCCAATATGTGAAAATGTACATAAAAACATTTGTATGCGCACAACTGAGTAGGATAAACTTATAAACACATTTAATGCACACAAAAAACACATTTAGTTTGCCAAAAAAGTCATATGATTTTGTTTTAACGGATCATGTGACAACAAAAATGGGCACGGTTAGACAGAATTAATGGACAAACCAGCAGGCTGACAACATTGCCCCACATCTGTAATGTTGCCTCAGCCAATGTTCATCATTTTAAGTCATCATCTTGTGCCACCAAAAGCCACCACGTTCATTGTGTTTCATCTTTGTCTTCTGAAGCACAGGTAATTTATTACATAAGAAAAATGGCCTTCAGTGCCTTCTCTTACTGCATAAAATTGCATTTTTCCTTTTGAAATTTGGTGCTACTTTATCAGGAAATTAAGATTTACTTGTCTTTGACTTATTGGAAGGAATTTTTTTAAGGATTTATTTCCAAATGTTTTATGGTAGAGTCTAGTTTAGCACATAAATTTAAGTGAAGTTTATTTATAAACTGATGTCCATGGTGGTCCCGCATTAGCCAATACATGATTCACCAATCAGACGATTCCTAACTTCCTAACTATAAATAACCAGAGTATCTTACCTCAGTATCTTCATCTTGAAGAATCTCCCATCCCATCCCTACTCCCCTTCCTTTCTAGATTGGGTGACACGGCGGCCCAGTGATTAGCATTGTTGCCTCACAGCAAGAATGTCACAGGTTAAAGTCCCTACTGAACCAGTCGACATTTCTGTGCAGAGTTTGCTTGTTATCCCCATGTTCACGTGGGTTTTCCTGGGTTCCCTGGTTTACTCGTACAATCAACAATCATGCGACCATGATTGAATTGAACATTCTAAATTGTCATCATAGTCGCACTCTTAGTAAGTTGTACATCTCTTTTTAGCCATCCCTTTATCTGTCAATAGCCAGAAATAAGTCGGGGAGTTCATCGAGATCTACCTGAGCTTAAACTCCCCTCTTGCCCTGCTAACAGAAGGGAGTCCAGGGCTTGAATAGCTTATGAGCCCAGGGCTCTCTCCCGGGACAGCATGGCAAACAAACTTTATTATCAATCATCAGCTAAGTGTGAACTCTTGAATTCACATCTTTGGATGGAAACATAGCTATTGTGCAGAAACTTGTTAACATCCTTTATTGTAGTTATGAGGCATTATATTATCAATGGTGATAATTGCCTGTGACAATCATCCCAGTGGGCATTATATCTTAAAATGCAACTAACCTTGTTCATCCTCATAGCAGCTGATTCCAAAATCAGCCACCTTGACGTCAAAGTGCTCTTCACTGCTGACCAGGATATTGCCCTAGAAACACACACAAATTATTTCACTGCAGATTATCCAACGGTCAAAAACAAACAGATATGAACATTTGGAAACATATGGCAAAAAAAGGTTGAGTGTTAGCAAACTTACAGGCTTGAGATCAGCATGTATGATCTTCTCATCGTGAAGGACCTGTAGGCACTTCACCAATGAGCAGGCAAAACGATGGACCAGTATCTTGGAAAATCCCTGGCATTGGCGCTTTTTAAGAAGTGCATGCATGTCTGGCCTGTGTAGAGATAAAACGCACAATTCCCATTGAACAATCAACATCTTAGTTTTCCCTTTAGTGGGTATTCTGGCATGTTTCTGGAAGACACTTTTGGGAGATCGCTAGAAGACCAATCACTCTGAAGAGTAAGAAAATGGGCCAATGAATGCCAATGAGTTGGCAGAGCTTGGCTCTGCAGTTGCCAGTGATTAATCATTATTAGTGTATATAATTGGCACGTGCCAAGCGAGTAGTTAGATTTTCACCTCAGAGCAGCGGTCAAACTGGGCTACTTTCCCGTCCCCTGGACATCTCACTGGTAATTGAGCGGTTGGTAAGAGCAGTTTCACTATAAGTTTCACTAAAAGAGCAGATCCCCTAAGAGAGCAACACGGTCGAGCAGTGCATCTTTCTAAAGTTGTCGCTCCGACTGTATGTTTCTGGATGCGGTCGTTTCCTTGCCCCGGATGATGGACACGAGTAATACATCACATGTCTGAAGGGCGGGATGAGGCAGTGCTTGTGGACAGCTCTTGCCCTCACTGGAAGGGTTTGACTGTTGCGCAACTGAGGTCACGGCGTACTCTAGCATTAGGGTGCGCCACCCCTGCTGCTCCCCGCAAGCCGGTTAGCACACAGGCAGAGCTGAGGATTGCAGTGGGGGCTAATCCGTCACCTTCAACCTGGCCGGGATGGCCGCACTCTCAGAGGAGCGTGACAGGTTGGTGCTGTCCTGTCTGAGTAGCCTTAACAGGAAAACAGTTGTCCCACTGAAAACATTTCAGAGGCTTCTGGGGCATATGGCATCTGCAGCCGCTATTACACTTCATATGAGAACACTTCAGTGATGGCTTCATGATCGGGTCTCTAGACAGGCATGTGGGCACAGACCGGGTGTTCATCACTCCGCTGTGTCGCTGCACCCTTAGTCCTTGGATGGATCTTGCCCTTCTACGGGCCGGTGTGTCCTTAGAACAAGTATCCAGGCATGTTGTCATCGGACAACGGACGCCTCCATTATGGGCTGGGGGGCCTTGTGCAACAAGCATGCAGATCCGGGTTTGTGGACCGGACCCCGGTTGCATTAAACCTAGAGCTGTTGGCTGATATGTAAGCCCTTTGTGGAAGCTCAGGTTGACCTGTTTGCTTCTTCCTAAAATGGCCATTGCCAGTTGTTTTATTCTCTCTACGAGGTCCTCCTTGGCACAGATGCGCTGGTTCACAGCTGGCCCACGGGCATGCGCAAATATGTGTTTCCCTAGTGAGCCTATTGGCACAGACACTGTGCAAGGTCAGGGAGGATGAGGAGCGGGTCTTGTTAGTTGCACCTGTCTGGCCCAACTGGACCTGAGTTTCCGTACTCACACTCCTCGTGATGGCCGCTCCCTGGCATATTGCCCTGAGAGAGAACCTCCTCTCCAAGGGACAGGGCACCCTCTGGCATCCGCGCCCAAATCTCTGGAATCTCCACATGTGGTCTATAGACGGGGTGCGGAAGACTTATGTGACTTAGCGGCGTCAGTGGTTAACACCATCACTCAGGCTAGAGCACCCTCTACGAGACATGCCTATGCCCTGAAGTAGAGTCTATTTGCTGAGTGGTATGCTTCTCGATGAAAAGACCCCCAAACAGATTAGTGTTGTGTTATCCTTCCTTCAGGATAAGCTGGAGCATATGCTGTCACCCTCCACACTGAAGGTTTATGTTGCTGCCATTTCCACTCACCATGACGCGGTGGATGGTAGCACAGTCAGGAAGCATAATCTAATTATCCAGTTCCTCAGAGGTCCACAAAGATTGAATCCCTCCCACCCCCCTCTCATGCCCTCCTGGGATTTCTCAATAGTCCTGGCAGGTCTGCGGAGAGATCTTTTCAAACCACTCAACTCAGTATTCTTAAACATTCTGTCCATTAAGACCGCTCTGCTGGTTGTGTTGGCATCGATCAAGAGGGTCAGGGATCTGCAACCATTTTCGGTCAGCGAATAGTGCCTGTAATTCAGGCCGGCCTGCCCGGCTATGTGCCCGATTTTCCTACCACCCCATTTAGAGACCAGGGGGTGAACCTGCAAGCGCTGCCCATGGAAGAGGCAGACCCAGCCCTTTCACTGCTTTGTCCCATTTGCTCTTTGTGCCTCTACGTGGCAGAAGAAAAGTGCCGTATTAAAACAGAGGTTGGCCCACTGGATAGTAGATGTAATTGCCCTTGCCTATCAGTGCCAGGGCGAGTAGTGTCCACCGGGGGTGAGAGCACACTCAACAAGAAGTGTCTCCCCTCTTTTGGGTAGCAGGTGGCCTCCGCAATCTAAATTCTTTCTAAATTATTCAGGGCCTAGGGGACGTTGCAATGTTGCATCTTTGGTGATGCTTGTGCACTCACGCTATGCTTGGCAAACTTCACATCAGGGGCGTGACAGGCTTAGCTGCTGTGGCGTTTTCCATACACTGTGCCAAAAGTGTCTTCCAGACTCACGTCGAAGTTCCCACTTAAGGGGAATGTCTTTGATGTACAGTTAAATCTTGTGTTCAGTCTTTTTGTTTATTGTTTATATTTTTGTTTATTTGTTCTATATTTCTTATTGCTGGTGGTGTCTAAGAGCTACCAAACAAAATCTGTATGATTAATTCTAAATCTAACATGTCTGCATAGTTTTGAGTATAATGTCAAATATTATACTCATAACTTTAAATGGATAAATAAAAACAATTATTAAATAAAAACTATTTAAATCCATAAGAATAGCATCCGTTGTGGATTTTATCTAAAGAAGTTGCTACTCGAGCCTCTTGAGGAGCCTCATTACAGAAGTTGTACACATCAACGGTTCAGACTATTGATCTCCAGTTGTCACTGCATTGTTTGAGAAATGCACCGCATATCATCGGCTGAAATATATGTTCTCAGTCACACTCACCCCAGAAGCTCAAATGTAATGCAGAAATGGTTGCGGAAGGTGAAGTGCTCTTTCATTTGGATGACATTGGTGCTGGTGCCTTTGCCTTTCTGAACCAGAGCTTCCAAAATCCTGACTTCTGTCTTATATTCTTTCCTGATAAACAACAAAGTATTTTCTATTTATGTCAATTTTGTTTTAAATGAACTATTTTTTAAAATGTACAAATAATTAAAAAGCCTTTATCTATTCAAATTGTAATTAAGAGACTCACCAAGCACGTATCATAATTTTAATAGCAACCATCTCATTGGTCTTGTGGTCCTGACATTTGAACACCTGTGCAAATGTTCCTTTACCCAAAACATCAAGTACCTCATATCTATAGGCAATGTGGTCATGAGCAACCTGTGAACAACACAACAGAAACATTTAATATGCAAAATCAGAAGCTCACAGCTATTACAGGAATATTTTGAGTTCATTTTGCTGCCAGGTTAAAGGTGAATTTTCATTATTGTAATAGCGAAATTAATCAGCCCAAAGACATGCTGTAAGTGAATTGAAAAAAACGAATGGCCGTAGCGTATGAGTGTGAATGGGTGTTTTTCAGTACTGGGTTGTGGCTGGAAGGGTATTCTCTGCGTAAAACATATTAGTGGTTTATTCTGGTGTGGTGACCTCTGAAATACAGACTAAGCTGAAGAAAAATAATGGAATTAATATGGCTAAAGCACTAATAGACATGACAGAGTTTTATTAGCCTGGCTATTAAATTTTAATTCTTTTTCAATTATTTCCCAAATGGTGTTTAACTGAACAAGGATTTGTCAGAGTATTTCCTATTATATATGTTTGAAGATAAAGTCTTATTTATTTTAGTTTATTTGAGTTATTTTAGTATGGCTGGAATAAACCATTTTCAGGTAAATATTATTAACCCCAATGTTTTTTTTTCTTCCATTGACTACAGAGCAAACCACTGTTGTCCAATGACTTCCCTAATTAATCTAATTCAGTCATATTATATTTGACAGCCATCATGACAGTCAAATAAATGAGTTATTAGAAATTATTTATTAGAACTATTATGTTAAAAAATGTATTAGAAAACAAATCTCTCTGTGAAACGTAATTTACAAATATTTGAAATATAATTACACTTTCACAAATAAACTTGTCTTTAACCTCATTACATCTCATTAAAGTCTGTTTGGCTAAAAGATTCTAAGAACTTGTTTGTTGTTGTTTATGAATGCTTTGAAGTTTATTGCGTGTTACAATTTAAACGTAAATCAATATTTTATGTTCAAATATTTACAGGGACTGTAAAATGTGTAAGATGTACTGTACATTTACTGATAGTTTCATTATTATTGTATTTTTTACTACTATCATTTACCTAAATGTTAAATGATATGTTAACTATTAAAAAAAACAATTACCATAATATAATGCCCTTTGTCATCATCATACTCTTTGAGCTTCTCAGCCTTTAGGCCGAGGTACCAGATCTCAGAGTATCCCAGGATCTCCTTCTGCTCCAATTTGTTCAACTTTTTGCCATATTTTCTTGTTACCTCTGTTAAGAAAAAAGAACATTGAAAAAAAAAAAAAACATTGACAGACAAGATAATCATAACCTTTTTGAAATAAATATGACCATAAGTGAAAATAAATTAAGAGAAAGTTAATTAAATAAAAAAAAAAAAAAAAAACAATACCTCTGATACAAAGAGGTTCCTTCTTTTTGTTGTCCTTCTTTCTAGATGGACCATTTTGTTTTGAGGTGCCTGGCTTTTGATCCTGCTGAGGGACAAAAATAAAAAGGTGGGGGGGGGGGGGGATTATGCAAGTGCTCTGCTTTCAATATTTAGTAAGTTTGTGACTATACGTCTACAGGACTTGTGAATTCCAAATATCTATAAAGTGCAAAAGAACTTGCATAGACACTCTGAGAGATGTATGGGAGTTTTGGCTTGGTGGGACGGTTTAACGTTTGACCATTCTGTGGGACAGACTTGACTGGCTGCTCAGCCCTCACTGGAAAATGAGATTGGAACACCTAAAGAAGAGATACACAAGGTGAGACAAAAAGACACATTAGGGTAGAAACTGATGTTGTGAATTAAAGAAGAGACAAACCAGGAGAAATTCTGATTTCTCATTAAAGGATTCTGCTTTGAAGATAACCGAAAGTGAATTACGTTTTGATTGTATATGCATATAATAAAATAAATAAATAAACTTGTGTTGTAAAAACTAATTACATTACATATTTTGTACAATCAAACTCTAAATAAGGAAAAGTTTGACCATGTGTCAAACGTTTCTGTTTTCTTGTTTATCAATGTTTGATTGTGTAATACAGATATGAGATGTCCAAACTTTTTTAAAGACCTAAACTATTTATTTAAATGTATTTATTTGACTAAAACCTGAATTTCCATGACCTAAAAATGACAGAAAAAATTTTATATTTTATATTCACTATGAGAACAACAATGCGTAATTCAATGGAAAAAATCCAAGGTACTCTTTACTCATCTAACCAACATTTCGTTCATGTCAACTGGTAATAAAATTAAAAAGGGTTTATGTTTTTTTCCTCACAAAACACATGCAAATGAAATCAATAAAAAACTATAATCTGTGTGAAAATTAAACTGCATTTATTGTTTTCAGTCAATGTAACTGGTAATTTTTATTAGATAAAAATTAATCTTAATAAAATTAAAAAAAATGTTTCAGAGTGACTAACTAACATTACAAACCACATTCGGAAGAGGCTGAGCCCGCTGCTTTTTAACGTCCGCCCTGTGGTTCTCCTGGCTGATGGACGGCGGCCGAGAAGCCGGCGGTTTGTTCAGTGAAGGAAACATGCTTTTGTCATTCAAATGAGTGAATCAAACCAACCAACACCGCTCAAGACAGTTGTTGATATAGTTAACGCTACACCAAATGACTTCTTTGGTGAAATATTTTCGTTAATACCGATAGCTTTTGTCTCGGAATGGTCTACACAGACTGCTCTTAATCGGCCGTGGGTATTCTGAAATTCCACATCGTTCCATATCCATTCCATTCACTATATGACGTCTATTCGAATGTAGCCTTTTTTAAGCCGTTCGTACGGAATAGTGGACGTGAATGTAAAGCGCAAGAGATGGTGGCAGTGAAGAAAGAGAAAGGAAAAAAAAACAGTGCGGTATAAAGGGTTACATTAACAATTAGAAAAACGGTGAATATAAGGGCTTATATGATTCGTAAATACAACATTATTAAAACCAAATTATGTAAAAAAATAACAAATGAAGCCAACCCGAAAGTTCTAATGGCTCCTACTTCATTACCATTAGAAACATTACTAGCAGCCAGCCATTCAAACAGTAGTAGCCATATGTGTGCTTTAGCTGTTTTTTCTTTAGATTTTTTGTTAGTTTTAAAATGTCACCATTAGCCTATATAAATCATGTTTTTTTTGTACATAACTATGCAACAGTAACGCAAAATAAATGTCGATTTGGAGTGTGACTAACTGAAAATTGTGCACTCAGTGTACATCGAACTCAATTTAAAAAGCTTGAGATTAAAATTCTTTAAATATGTACTTTCTTAAAGTTGTATTGTGTATCTTCAATAATTATTTACTAAAGTTATCAAATATTTATATAATTAAAACAGTCAAGCTCACGGAATTGCTGCACCATTTTCTCACTGAAGATAACATCCTAATGTTTGCTACTGATTTGATTTCATACCAAACTTCTTCAGAGCCGTCATTTTTGGATTCTACCAGCAGAGGGACCGTCAGTATCTAAAACACATAATGCTAATATAGTACTTGACTATATTACAGTAGTTCCTGGTGCTACTTTTTGAATGGTCATACATACATGGATACAGTCCTAGTGTGTAAGGTGAGTAAATTACAGCTGTTACGTTTGGTGTAAAGTGAACATTTAATGGTCAAGAAACTGTCTCATCTCCAAACAAACAGTGAAAAAGCAAATATCCAGTCTCAAAAATTCTAGGGAGAAACAAAATGTAACAAGCATTCCAGTATCATACTATAAAGTTTAATGGCATTCAGAACAGTGGCAAAATAACTTACTTCAAGCCCACACTCAGACACTCGGGCAGACAGAATTCATCTCCAACTACACTGTGAAAAGTACAATTTAATATATAAAAAAGGAAAATGCCAACACTTTAGCAGAGGAAAACTGACCTGCACTTATAAGTGTGAATCAATGTGGACTGAATTATCAACTCTAAATTATGAAAAATTTATCTCAGGCCTGTTACCTTGCGAGATCATCTGAAATCTACAGATGCCTGAGCATTTGAAGTTGCAAAACAAGAAATTACTTTAGAAAGAGTCTTTCTCTCTTTTCTTTATTCTTCTCCAACCAATACTCCTAGTGTCCATTATTATTATTATGAGTCACTATTTTCTTCTTCGTCTTCCTCCGCCTCATCAGATCTATTGGCATCATGAGAATCCAAACTTGTGTCAGTTGCGAACGGGTCTTCTCCCTGTGACAGAAAATGAGTTAAACATTTTAAATTCCTTCCAGAAAACTAGCACTTCTAATTGTGTTTAAAACATGGTTACCTTCATGTACTTCTCATAGCGCTCCTTCACATCATCGTTATTTATTATGGCTTTGGCTGTGGCCACACTTTCTCTTTTTAACTGCTCCTTGTAGGCCTTTGAGTGGGATAAATCGAAGCAAAATGATAAAAAGCCTTACATTTAGCATTTAAAAGGAAAAGGACAAAGATATGGTACCACTTTGCTTTTGAGGTGGGTGAGTGAATGAAGATGTTGCTGTACAGAACTGAAAGCACCGGAATGTGAACATCACACGCAACACAGTAAACCACCTCCATTCTTCTCATGTAATCATCTTCAGTCACCCCTGTAAGAGCAATTAAATCTGTTAAAGGTATAGTTTAGCCTAAAATGAAAAAAAAAAAAAAAGAAATGCTCACCATTTACTCAACCTTAAGAGCTTCTTTTATATATTTTATAATTCTTTTATATATATATATATATATATATATATATATATATATATATATATATATATATATATATATATATATATATATATATATATAGAACATAGAAGATATTCTGAATTATGCTGAAAAACTATAACAATTACTATACATCATAGAAAACAAAGTAAATACTATGGAAGTTAATGGTTACCGGTTTTCAACATTGTGCTAAATATCTTCTTTTAATATCATAAAAAAAAACAGGTTGTATGCATTACATTATATTGTTTATGATGTCATGCACATTTATAACATCATGCTGGCTTGAGCGGCGTCATACCTTCCATTATTTTTGCCCACTCATCTTTGCTGCGTCCAAAAGAAAACTTTAGTTTGTGTAGATTGGAGACAGTTTTATGAAACTTGTTAACCATGCAGTCCTGTGCAATAATGGGGTAAAAACGTATATCAGCAAAAATGATGCAAATGCCTACTATGAATCAAAATAAAAAATGTAAAAAGCCTTACATGCAAAAAGCTGATGACTTTGTCATCAAATTTGGCTTGCCGTCTTATATAGTCAAGAGTCTCTCTGTGATATGTGCTTCCAAAGTGTTTCTCAATGTCTTTGTCTTCAAATGTGTGGAATTTACAAAAAGCACATGTAAAAGCCCATCTAAAGAAAAACACACAAAACACTGTGAATTCGACACTGCACTTAATGCTTCATGTGTTTGTATAAATGAGTTAAATGCATAATCTACAATATTTTGTATTGGCAACATTATTTAAATTAGTTAGCCTTTCAAATGATAATGCAACATTATCCAATGAAATGTAGCAGATCTCCTCAAATTCTGCCTTGTTAATAAAATGTTAAAGACCATTAATAGATTAACATTTAGTTACAATTATGATTTATCATATGATTTTATGATGACGTTAAGAATTAGTTCACCCAACAATTAAAATTTTGTTTTATATTACTCATGCTCATGTCATTTTAATCACCCAAAACCTTTGTTCATCTTCAGAACACAAATGAAATGATATTTTAGATTAAATGCTAGAGCTCTCTGGCCATCATGAGAGGTTTAAAGTACAGAAAAGGAACCAAAAACATTCAGGAACAGTCAAAGCATTGCATGTGGCTTCAGTGGTCCATCTGTAATCATATGAAGCTCCAATCACACTTTTTTTGTCCCAAAAAACCCTATGTTCTCTCTTTAGCTGCACCAGGTCCCAATACGTGTTTACAACAGGAAAACTACTACTACTCAAGTGTTGTGCTGCGGGCTCCAACAGAAAAAATGTAATTTTGACAGTAGTAAACATGCACTCTCACAACCTGATGAGAATTTTTTTTATTTTTTTCTACTCAAAAGTGTTCTAGGAGCTTTATTTGATTACAGTTAACCCACTGAAGTCACACAGAATGTTTTGACAATGCTTTTGGTTTCATTTCCGAACTTAACATGACCCTTAGTGACAGGAACAGAAAGTTCTCGGATTTAATCTACAAAATATACATTTGTTTTAAGAATATAAACAAAATCTCAGAGGATTGGAACATGAGGATGAGTAATTAATAATAGACTTTTCATATTTGTGTGAACAAAATCTTTAAGCATTTATCTTGTTCTGCAGATTTATTTTTGTCTTTTTTTTTAATTTTTGGCTATATCCAGCAAGTAAAACATCAGACTGAAAGATATTTTTAAAACAACTTCATGCATAAATAAATAAATAAATAATTAAATAAATATTGTGATAAGTTATTTGAGAAATCGACTCTGCATCAATCAGATATTTTCAAAATCATATTTTCAATAATCGCTATTCTCTCATGAATTGATTCTAGCTTAGTTTTTTACAGCAAATGATGATGTATGATTTACAAACAACCATAATCTGCTTGCGTCCAATTCCTTACAACTACCACTTGAACCTAAAGTAATCATTAATAAAGTTAGGAAAAATTTAAGCAAATTCTAAGATTGTTCATAGTGAGCTGTTTACATTAATCTAGTTGCATAAAATGCAAACTACAGTTCATGACTCTGAGCGCACAAGCCCTCTTCCTCAACATACAAGCCTCA